>NC_088242.1:95454041-95548476 GCF_036934945.1 Oncorhynchus masou masou
TCCCTGGCACCTCCCTTGGGTAATGTCTCTACCCCCTCCCCTTTCCCTGGCACCTCCCTTGGGTAATGCCTCTACCCCCCTCCCCCTTTCCCTGGCACCTCCCTTGGGTAATGCCTCTACCCCTCCCCCTTTCCCTGGCACCTCCCTTGGGTAATGCCTCTACCTCCCTTTGGGTACCTCTCCCCCTTTCCCTGGCCCTCCCTTTCCTCTATCCCTGGCACCTCCCTTGGGTAACACCTCTACCCTTCCCCCTTTCCCTGGCTCCTACCTTGCCCCTAATACCTCTACCCCCTCCCCTTACACATGGCTCTACAAAAATGCTTAAGATGACCTAAACTGACAATGCCACTCTCACACAGTATAATATGGACTTGCCAGGCCTATATAAATTATCTCAAGCACTGGTTCAGGGCAAGTTCAGTTTATTAACATTTAATGGTTAACCTTAAGATTGGGGTGGGGGAAACTGATCCTAGAACAGCAAATAGAGGAAACTGTTCAGGGCCTGTTTAGGCATGTCATTTAGTCCTTGCCAATAAAATAGTTGCCTAGTTGAGTAAAGGTTAATTAAACCATTTTAAAAGATTATACACCACTGTCACTATAGGAGAATGTGCCTGTGGATCTCCCTCTTCTTACTGTCAGACCCTTTCTAAACAGGTCACCATAGGGTGAAGGTGTCTCCCCTCTAAACTCTAAACAGGTCACCAGAGGGTGAAGGTGTCTCTGTCCTCTAAACAGGTCACCAGAGGGTGAAGGTGTCTCTGTCCTCTGAACAGGTCACCAGAGGGTGAAGGTGTCTCTGTCCTCTAAACAGGTCACCAGAGGGTGAAGGTGTCTCTGTCCTCTAAACAGGTCACCAGAGGGTGAAGGTGTCTCTGTCCTCTGAACAGGTCACCAGAGGGTGAAGGTGTCTCCCTCCTCTGAACAGGTCACCAGAGGGTGAAGGTGTCTCTGTCCTCTGAACAGGTCACCAGAGGGTGAAGGTGTCTCCTCCTCTCAACAGGTCACCAGAGGGTGAAGGTGTCTCCTCCTCTGAACAGGTCACCAGAGGGTGAAGGTGTCTCCCTCCTCTGAACAGGTCACCAGAGGGTGAAGGTGTCTCCTCCTCTCAACAGGTCACCAGAGGGTGAAGGTGTCTCCCTCCTCTCAACAGGTCACCAGAGGGTGAAGGTGTCTCTCCCTCTCAACAGGTCACCAGAGGGTGAAGGTGTCTCTCTCCTCTGAACAGGTCACCAGAGGGTGAAGGTGTCTCCTCCTCTGAACAGGTCACCAGAGGGTGAAGGTGTCTCCCTCCTCTAAACAGGTCACCAGAGGGTGAAGGTGTCTCCTCCTCTCAACAGGTCACCAGAGGGTGAAGGTGTCTCTCCTCTCAACAGGTCACCAGAGGGTGAAGGTGTCTCCCTCCTCTGAACAGGTCACCAGAGGGTGGAGGTGTCTCTCTCCTCTAAACAGGTCACCAGAGGGTGAAGGTGTCTCCCTCCTCTGAACAGGTCACCGGAGGGTGAAGGTGTCTCCCTCCACTGAACAGGTCACCAGAGGGTGAAGGTGTCTCTCTCCTCTGAACAGGTCACCAGAGGGTGAAAGTGTCTCTCTCCTCTAAACAGGTCACCAGAGGGTGAAGGTGTCTCCCTCCTCTGAACAGGTCACCAGAGGGTGAAGGTGTCTCTCTCCTCTAAACAGGTCACCAGAGGGTGAAGGTGTCTCCCTCCTCTGAACAGGTCACCAGAGGGTGAAGGTGTCTCCTCCTCTGAACAGGTCACCAGAGGGTGAAGGTGTCTCCCTCCTCTGAACAGGTCACCAGAGGGTGAAGGTCTGTCCTCTGTCAGGTCACCAGTCACCAGAGGGTGAAGGTGTCTCCTCCTCTGAACAGGTCACCAGAGGGTGAAGGTGTCTCCCTCCTCTGAACAGGTCACCAGAGGGTGAAGGTGTCTCCCTCCTCTGAACAGGTCACCAGAGGGTGAAGGTGTCTCCCTCCTCTGAACAGGTCACCAGAGGGTGAAGGTGTCTCCCTCCTCTGAACAGGTCACCAGAGGGTGAAGGTGTCTCCCTCCTCTGAACAGGTCACCAGAGGGTGAAGGTGTCTCCTCTCTGAACAGGTCACCAGAGGGTGAAGGTGTCTCCTCCTCTGAACAGGTCACCAGAGGGTGAAGGTGTCTCCTCCTCTGAACAGGTCACCAGAGGGTGAAGGTGTCTCCCTCCTCTGAACAGGTCACCAGAGGGTGAAGGTGTCTCCCTCCTCTCAACAGGTCACCAGAGGGTGAAGGTGTCTCCTCCTCTCAACAGGTCACCAGAGGGTGAAGGTGTCTCCCTCCTCTGAACAGGTCACCAGAGGGTGAAGGTGTCTCTCTCCTCTAAACAGGTCACCAGAGGGTGAAGGTGTCTCCCTCCTCTGAACAGGTCACCAGAGGGTGAAGGTGTCTCCCTCCACTGAACAGGTCACCAGAGGGTGAAGGTGTCTCTCTCCTCTGAACAGGTCACCAGAGGGTGAAGGTGTCTCTCTCCTCTAAACAGGTCACCAGAGGGTGAAGGTGTCTCCCTCCTCTGAACAGGTCACCAGAGGGTGAAGGTGTCTCCTCCTCTAAACAGGTCACCAGAGGGTGAAGGTGTCTCCCTCCTCTGAACAGGTCACCAGAGGGTGAAGGTGTCTCCTCCTCTGAACAGGTCACCAGAGGGTGAAGGTGTCTCCCTCCTCTGAACAGGTCACCAGAGGGTGAAGGTGTCTCTGTCCTCTGAACAGGTCACCAGAGGGTGAAGGTGTCTCCTCCTCTGAACAGGTCACCAGAGGGTGAAGGTGTCTCTGAACAGGTCCTCTGAACAGGTCACCAGAGGGTGAAGGTGTCTCTGTCCTCTGAACAGGTCACCAGAGGGTGAAGGTGTCTGAACAGGTCACCAGAGGGTGAAGGTGTCTCCTCCTCTGAACAGGTCACCAGAGGGTGAAGGTGTCTCCCTCCTCTGAACAGGTCACCAGAGGGTGAAGGTGTCTCCCTCCTCTGAACAGGTCACCAGAGGGTGAAGGTGTCTCTCTCCTCTGAACAGGTCACCAGAGGGTGAAGGTGTCTCCCTCCTCTGAACAGGTCACCAGAGGGTGAAGGTGTCTCCCTCCTCTGAACAGGTCACCAGAGGGTGAAGGTGTCTCCCTCCTCTGAACAGGTCACCAGAGGGTGAAGGTGTCTCTCTCCTCTGAACAGGTCACCAGAGGGTGAAGGTGTCTCTCTCCTCTGAACAGGTCACCAGAGGGTGAAGGTGTCTCCTCCTCTGAACAGGTCACCAGAGGGTGAAGGTGTCTCCCTCCTCTGAACAGGTCACCAGAGGGTGAAGGTGTCTCCCTCCTCTGAACAGGTCACCAGAGGGTGAAGGTGTCTCCCTCTGAACAGGTCACCAGAGGGTGAAGGTGTCTCCTCCTCAGGTCACCAGAGGGTGAAACAGGTCACCAGAGGGTGAAGGTGTCTCCCTCCTCTGAACAGGTCACCAGAGGGTGAAGGTGTCTCCCTCCTCTGAACAGGTCACCAGAGGGTGAAGGTGTCTCCCTCCTCTGAACAGGTCACCAGAGGGTGAAGGTGTCTCTCTCCTCTGAACAGGTCACCAGAGGGTGAAGGTGTCTCCCTCCTCTAAACAGGTCACCAGAGGGTGAAGGTGTCTCCCTCCTCTGAACAGGTCAGCAGAGGGTGAAGGTGTCTCCCTCCTCTGAACAGGTCACCAGAGGGTGAAGGTGTCTCCCTCCTCTGAACAGGTCACCAGAGGGTGAAGGTGTCTCCCTCCTCTGAACAGGTCACCAGAGGGTGAAGGTGTCTCCCTCCTCTAAACAGGTCACCAGAGGGTGAAGGTGTCTCCCTCCTCTGAACAGGTCACCAGAGGGTGAAGGTGTCTCCCTCCTCTGAACAGGTCACCAGAGGGTGAAGGTGTCTCTGTCCTCTGAACAGGTCACCAGAGGGTGAAGGTGTCTCCCCCTCCTCTGAACAGGTCACCAGAGGGTGAAGGTGTCTCTCTCCTCTAAACAGGTCACCAGAGGGTGAAGGTGTCTCTCTCCTCTCAACAGGTCACCAGAGGGTGAAGGTGTCTCCCTCCACTGAACAGGTCACCAGAGGGTGAAGGTGTCTCCCTCCTCTCAACAGGTCACCAGAGGGTGAAGGTGTCTCCCTCCTAAAACAGGTCACCAGAGGGTGAAGGTGTTCTAAACAGGTCACCAGAGGGTGAAGGTGTCTCCCTCCACTGAACAGGTCACCAGAGGGTGAAGGTGTCTCCCTCCACTGAACAGGTCACCAGAGGGTGAAGGTGTCTCTCTCCTCTCAACAGGTCACCAGAGGGTGAAGGTGTCTCTCTCCTCTGAACAGGTCACCAGAGGGTGAAGGTGTCTCCCTCCTCTAAACAGGTCACCAGAGGGTGAAGGTGTCTCCCTCCACTGAACAGGTCACCAGAGGGTGAAGGTGTCTCCCTCCTCTCAACAGGTCACCAGAGGGTGAAGGTGTCTCCTCCTCTAAACAGGTCACCAGAGGGTGAAGGTGTCTCCCTCCACTGAACAGGTCACCAGAGGGTGAAGGTGTCTCCCTCCACTGAACAGGTCACCAGAGGGTGAAGGTGTCTCCCTCCTCTCAACAGGTCACCAGAGGGTGAAGGTGTCTCCTCTCCTCTGAACAGGTCACCAGAGGGTGAAGGTGTCTCCCTCCTCTAAACAGGTCACCAGAGGGTGAAGGTGTCTCTGTCCTCTAAACAGGTCACCAGAGGGTGAAGGTGTCTCTCTCCTCTGAACAGGTCACCAGAGGGTGAAGGTGTCTCCCTCCTCTGAACAGGTCACCAGAGTGTGAAGGTGTCTCTCTCCTCTGAACAGGTCACCAGAGGGTGAAGGTGTCTCCCCACTCCTCTAAACAGGTCACAAGAGGGTGAAGGTGTCTCCCTCCTCTAAACAGGTCACAAGAGGGTGAAGGTGTCTCCCTCCTCTAAACAGGTCACAAGAGGGTGAAGGTGTCTCCCTCCTCTAAACAGGTCACAAGAGGGTGAAGGTGTCTCTGTCCTCTGAACAGGTCACAAGAGGGTGAAGGTGTCTCCCTCCTCTAAACAGGTCACAAGAGGGTGAAGGTGTCTCCTCCTCTGAACAGGTCACCAGAGGGTGAAGGTGTCTCCCTCCTCTGAACAGGTCACCAGAGGGTGAAGGTGTCTCCCTCCTCTAAACAGGTCACCAGAGGGTGAAGGTGTCTCCCTCCTCTGAACAGGTCACCAGAGGGTGAAGGTGTCTCCTCCTCTGAACAGGTCACCAGAGGGTGAAGGTGTCTCCCTCCTCTAAACAGGTCACCAGAGGGTGAAGGTGTCTCTCCTCTGAACAGGTCACCAGAGGGTGAAGGTGTCTCTCTCCTCTAAACAGGTCACCAGAGGGTGAAGGTGTCTCCTCCTCTGAACAGGTCACCAGAGGGTGAAGGTGTCTCCCTCCTCTGAACAGGTCACCAGAGGGTGAAGGTGTCTCCTCCTCTAAACAGGTCACCAGAGGGTGAAGGTGTCTCCTCTCAGGTCACCAGAGGGTCTGAACAGGTCACCAGAGGGTGAAGGTGTCTCCCTCCTCTGAACAGGTCACCAGAGGGTGAAGGTGTCTCCCTCCTCTGAACAGGTCACCAGAGGGTGAAGGTGTCTCCCTCCTCTAAACAGGTCACCAGAGGGTGAAGGTGTCTCTCTCCTCTGAACAGGTCACCAGACCAAGGGTGGTGTTCCCCCTGAACAGGTCAGGGTGAAGGTGTCTCCTCCTCTAAACAGGTCACCAGAGGGTGAAGGTGTCTCCCTCCTCTGAACAGGTCACCAGAGGGTGAAGGTGTCTCTCTCCTCTCAACAGGTCACCAGAGGGTGAAGGTGTCTCCCTCCCAGAGGGTCAAACAGGTCACCAGAGGGTGAAGGTGTCTCCCTCCTCTGAACAGGTCACCAGAGGGTGAAGGTGTCTCTCTCCTCTAAACAGGTCACCAGAGGGTGAAGGTGTCTCCCTCCTCTCAACAGGTCACCAGAGGGTGAAGGTGTCTCCCTCCTCTGAACAGGTCACCAGAGGGTGAAGGTGTCTCCCTCCTCTGAACAGGTCACCAGAGGGTGAAGGTGTCTCCCTCCTCTGAACAGGTCACCAGAGGGTGAAGGTGTCTCCCTCCTCTGAACAGGTCACCAGAGGGTGAAGGTGTCTCCTCCTCTGAACAGGTCACCAGAGGGTGAAGGTGTCTCCTCCTCTGAACAGGTCACCAGAGGGTGAAGGTGTCTCCCTCCTCTAAACAGGTCACCAGAGGGTGAAGGTGTCTCCCTCCTCTGAACAGGTCACCAGAGGGTGAAGGTGTCTCCCTCCTCTAAACAGGTCACCAGAGGGTGAAGGTGTCTCTGTCCTCTGAACAGGTCACCAGAGGGTGAAGGTGTCTCTCTCCTCTGAACAGGTCACCAGAGGGTGAAGGTGTCTCCTCCTCTAAACAGGTCACCAGAGGGTGAAGGTGTCTCCCCTCTCACCAGAGGGTGAACAGGTCACCAGAGGGTGAAGGTGTCTCTCTCCTCTGAACAGGTCACCAGAGGGTGAAGGTGTCTCCCTCCTCTGAACAGGTCACCAGAGGGTGAAGGTGTCTCCCTCCTCTGAACAGGTCACCAGAGGGTGAAGGTGTCTCTCTCCTCTGAACAGGTCACCAGAGGGTGAAGGTGTCTCCCTCCTCTGAACAGGTGAATGGAGGGTGAAGGTACCATACATTGAAGTCCCCCCATAAACCGGTGACTTGAGAACTAGGTGGCGGCAGTATGAAAAGCAGTTTGACAGAGTCAGAAAGAAGAAATGAGTCACACTTTTATTTTCTTTTGTATTTGCACTACTCTTTTCCCTTTTTACTCTGACAGAGTCTAATGGTGGTATCACGAGGCCAGTCACAATGCACTTCCAAAGCCCTGGAGAAACTACCACCTCACTGTTATTCTAGAAACGGAAAAGAGCAGGCAAACCTGTGTTCCTCACTTTGATGCTTAGTCTTAAAAGGGCCCTCGCTGAAAAGAGAGCCTTATTGAATTATCGCCAGACTGTAAAAGATTAAAACAGAGAGGGAGAGAGCTGTTCACCCAGCCTTGACACTGAGGAGCCATCTCACATAGAGTTGAATTAAAGCCGTCGCTGTCATAAGGCATCGATCTGGAACAATATACAACAAATTAATGATAAACAACTTACAATATACTCAAATATTAGATTAGTAACATAGTAGATCAAATGTATGTAGAGTATGCATGCTTCACACAATTAAACAAGAAACTCAATGAAACAAGAAACACAATGAAACAGGAAACACAATGAAACAGGAAACATAGTGAAACAGGAAACATAATGAAACAAGAAACATAATGAAACAAGAAACACAATGAAACAAGAAACACAATGAAACAGGAAACACAATGAAACAGGAAACATAGTGAAACAGGAAACACAATGAAACAAGAAACACAATGAAACAAGAAACACAATGAAACAAGAAAGGAAACAATGAAACAAGAAACACAATGAAACAGGAAACACAATGAAACAGGAAACACAATGAAACAGGAAACATAGTGAAACAGGAAACATAATGAAACAAGAAACACAATGAAACAAGAAACACAATGAAACAAGAAACACAATGAAACTGGTAACACAATGAAACAGGAAACACAATGAAACAGGAAACACAATGAAACAGGAAACTCAATGAAACAGGAAACACAATGAAACAGGAAACATAGGGGGGGAGCAGGAGGGAGACAACGGGAGCAGGTAGTAGCTGCCTAGTGGTGACAATTCAGCAGCCTGATGGTCTGGGGGTAGAAGCTATTAGCCAATCTTCCAGTTTTTGACATGATGCTCTTGTACTGCCTGTGTCTTAGTGATGAAAGCAAGGAGAACAGGCCGTAGCTCGGGTGGCTGGGATCCCTGATTATCTTTCTTGGCCTTCCTGAGACACCTGGTGTTGTAGGTGTCCTGGAGGGCAGGCATTGAGCACCCAATGGTGCGTTCGGCTGTGGGTGCCACCCTCTGTAGCACCATGCGGTCCACGGCTGTACCCAGGCTGTGATGCAGCCTGACAATATGCTCTCGATGGTACTCCTGTAGAGCACTGTGAAGGCCCTCTGGGAAATGCTGAATTTCTTCAGCATCCTGAGGCTGAAGAGTCTCTGTCGTGCCTGAACACAATGAAACAAGAAATTGTACAAATTGATGTTAATTTAACTCTAAACTCTAGTCTAAACACTACTCACAATTACGGCAAGAAACACAAACGTTTTTATTGTGTATCGCGTGACATGCAAATGACTGATTCAAAAGTAAATAAAACGGTTGTGTGTTTCTCCCACCGCATGACAGCTCATTACACACCTGTGTGGCCTGTATGCAGGTCTACCTAGCTTGACGTCACAGTCCTTCGCTAAATCAGAGGCACATGGTGCTTTGCAGCATTGTGTACCTAAAGGCATTTTCCCAGACCAGCCTGGCTTCTTGACTAGCACGTCACTCCTCAAACTTCTGGTCTGGTTGGAAATCGCTCTGGTGGTGGGCAACTCCTATCTCAGCTCTCCATAGTCGCAGGTCCCATAAGATTCAGGTTACAGTTTGACACTGAGTTATAATGGAATTATATTTCCGTTCTCATACAGACAGATACACAGAATGATTCTCTATACTTTTCAAAGCGTTTATTTGTCTGATATAAAAGTGTACCCGAAGGACATTTTTTAGCGACCAAATGATACGATATAGAACACCATAGAACACATCTTACAATAAAATGTATTAAACTTAGAAAAGAGATTCAAGCAGTTGAAGTCACGATCTAGAGTCTGTGTTTATAGCCCAACAACAGCCCAGCCACTTGGTTTGGTATAAAGCTGAACTACTAAGGAACTACTCTCAAATTCATACACAGAGCTATGGATCAGTGGATGCAATGACTGACAGTCTGTTAGATCAACGTTTGCAGATACTGTATGGATTACTGTTTACAAAGAGTCAAAATCATTTGGATTCATGCATTTACAGGTACATTTTTCTAGAATCAATCTGTATATATTGATAATGGTGAGGCAGGTAGCCAAGTGGTTAGAGCGTTGTGCCAGTAACCGTAAAGGTTGCTAGTTCGAATCCCTGAGCTGACAAGGTAGAAATCTGTTGTTCTGCCACTAAACAAGGCACTTCTTAGGCTGTCATTGTAAATAAGAATTTGTTCTCTACTGACTTGGGAGAGGCGAAGGTCAAGAGCTGTGCGTCATCCTAAACACAACACACCGCTTCTTGACAAGGTGCCCGCTACACCTTGCGACCGTGTCAGCGTGCATGTGTGCATGTGTCTGACCACTTCACAGGAGTCATGTGTGCATCCTAGTGTCTTAAACCACTGGACCACTAGAACCAGGATCAGGAAACCACTGAGACAGAGCCTGGACGAACTAGGGTGCGAACCAGGATGTGAACATGGACATCCTAGTGTCTTAAACCACTGACTCTCTAGTGTCTTAACCAGGACAGAGCCTGGACTAGAACCAGGATCTCTAGTGTCTTAGACCACTGAGACAGAGCCTGGACTAGACAGAATCTCTAGTGTCCCACTGAGACAGAGCCTGGACTAGAACCAGGATCTCTAGTGTCTTAAACCACTGAGACAGAGCCTGGACTGAGGATCTGTGTCTTAAACCACTGAGACAGAGCCTGGACTAGAACCAGGATCTCTAGTGTCTTAAACCACTGAGACAGAGCCTGGACTAGAACCAGGATCTCTAGTGTCTTAGACCGCTGAAACTCAGCTAGCACTGAGATGCAGTGTCTTAGACGACTGCACCACTTGGGAGGCCCCCAGATTGTACGTTTAAAGGAACAGTCCATTCTATGTTCCAGATTGTGCCTGTAAAGGAATGGTCCATTCTATCAACAGTAGCATAGGTGGATACATGCATCTAGCCTGGTCTCAGATCTGTTTGTGCTGTCTTGGCAATGACCATAGGAGTTGGCTATAAAGCACAAACTGATCTGGGAACAGGATAATGTGCATCTACAGTACTGTACTTTTTAGATTTTATTCATTTATTTATTTAACCTTTATTTAACCAGGTAGGCAAGTTGAGAACAAGTTCTCATTTACAATCGCGACCTGGTCAAGATAAAGCAAAGCAGTTCAACACGTACAACAACACAGAGTTACACATGGAGTAAAACAAACATACAGTCAATAATACAGTAGCAAAATAAGTCTATATACAATGTGAGCAAATGAGGTGAGATAAGGGAGGTAAAGGCAACAAAAAAAAGGCCATGTTGGTGAAGTAAATACAATATAGCAAGTAAAACACTGGAATGGTAGATTTGCAGTGGAAGAATGTGCAAAGTAGAGATAGAAATAATGGGGTGCAAAGGAGCAAAATAAATAAATACAGTAAGGGAAGAGGTAGTTGTTTGGGCTAAATTATAGATGGGCTATGTACAGGTGCAGTAATCTGTGAGCTGCCAATTGTGAGAATTTCAATTATTGCCTGATGTAAAGCTTTTCTAAATGTATCTCTGGGCCCTAATATACTTTCCAAAACTGTATAGTATATTGCTTGTCCAGTATATGGCTTTTTATTATTATTTAATGCAGACATGCGGCAGGCCCATTGCATCTGAGTGGACGCCTCCATAGCATCCATTTCTAGGACAAATTATCCAAGATCAAATTAACAGACATTGTATTTGGACATGAGTAGATGTCATATATAATTTTAAGACCATTCAGGTCTGTCTTCTCTGCAAAATATTTTCAAAACAAAACATATTCAAAACACTGTAAAAGTATTAGAATTTTTCTCTCAGTGCCACCCTCAAAACTACACAGGTGCACGTTGCCTCAACTCCTTCTGATGGCATTCTGATTGGTCTGTCCTCCCTGCAAAAACATCTACAAATGTTTGTAAAAAAAAGAAAAGAAGAAAAGCTCACTGCGTAAAACTGAAGGGCTTTTACAAAGAATAATACTAAGCTTATCAAGTTTTTGAATTCCCTGGTAGTTGTTTTGAGAAAAGATTTATTTTTATTTATTTTACCTTTATTTAACTAGGCAAGTCAGTTAAGAACAAATTCTTATTTTCAATGACGGCCTAGGAACAGTGGGTTAACTGCCTGTTCAGGGGCAGAACATGAGGCATCTGAGACCCTGGATCTTTAGTTCAGAGCTTGTTGGGAGTCGTTACAACATATCCTTAAAGTAGCTTGTCCTGAGACATTACATCTACCATTTTTATATGAACATCGACCCCCCCCAGTGAGTCAAAATAGATTTTTATTTGAACTCTGGGTCACCCTTATATTTTGACATTTCTGGGGAAACAGCAAATGTACAGGACAGAATTAAGCTACAGACAAACCTAAGGAATGATCTAGAGACTACCACCAAGTGTAATGGGTGCGTGTTGGTGGCAGGGAAGTCAGGCGCAGGAGAACGAACTTGGTATAAACGGAGTTGTTTAATAAGTGCTCACAAATCTCTGAAAACCAAAAATAATAAAAGTGGGTACAAAAATCTGCCGCACACCAGAACATAACTTGCACAGAACATACAATCAACGACAAGGACATGAGGGGAAACAGAGGGTTAAATACACAACATGTAATTGATGGGATTGGAACCAGGTGTGAAGGAAGACAAGACAAAACCAATGGAAAATGAAAAATGGATCAGCGATGGCTAGAAGGTCGGTGACGTTGAACACCGCCCGAACAAGGAGAGGGACCGATTTCAGCAGAAGTCATGACACCATTTTCAGGACAGCATTTGTCTAAAAATAGGATATTAATATATTATCTTTATGTTAGATATTATATTTGTTTTATATATTACCTTTGTTTTACATATTATCTTTGTTTAATAAATTATCTTTGTGATATATATATATATATATGTACACTACCGGTCAAAAGATTTAGAATACCTACTCATTCGAGGGTTTTTCTTTATTTTTGACTATTTTCTACATTGTAGATTAATAGTGAAGACATTAAAACTATGAAAAAACACATATGGAACCATATAGTAACACAAAAATTGTTAAACAAATTAAAATATATTTTATGTTTGAGATTCTTCAAATAGCCACCCTTGGACTTTGTCACGTAGAGTAGGCCAGAAGGCTAAACTGGATAACCTAACCTCTATCAAAACAAAAAGATGGCGGAACCGCAAAAGTTTTCTGTGCAAAGGTGTTTATTTACAAGTGATTCCGGAACAAAAAACAACAGTACTGCCATCAACGTCTACCTTATGGGACAGTTTAAAAACAATGCTGCCCCATCCACAGCTCAATCCAAACTGCCTCTTCATGACTGAAAGAGAGGCTCCTTTTGTAGGGCTAGCCCCTCCCCTCAGAACAATTAACCCTAATTAATTAATCAATTAACAATACAAACCAACATTTTCCATGAACTAAACATACTAAAGGATATACATTGCAACACGGTTTTAAACAATATCACAACATAACATTTACAACATTACATCACTACTGACAATATCTTTCAATATGCCCATATGCATTAATGAGCCATTTGGGACAGGCACTATAAAGCCAACCCAATTCCTTTAGCTCGGGTCCTTTTCCAGCATACCCGGAAGCTACAGAGATGGAGAGAGAGGAACAGAACAAACAAACAATGCGCTCATCCACAACATTGATAAGTATAATAATTATTGTATCTCTCAAATATGAACATTGACAAGTGTGAAATGCATGCACCAAGACAGAAGTTAATTTGTGTGTCGACCCACATTGTTAACTTATCTTATAATGGCGCAGGGAGGAGTGATGAATATGTGTGTGCGTTAAAGAACCAAATGCTGCCCGCGGCCAGTGACGGACTTCTACGTCACAGACTTCATGACAGCTTTGCACACTCTTGGCATTCTCTCAACCAGGTTTTCCAACAGTCTTGAAGGAGTTCGCACATATGCTGAGCACTTGTTGGCTGCTTTTCCTTCACTCCGCAGTTCAACTCATCCCAAACCATCTCAATTTGGTTGAGGATGGGGAATTGTGGTGGCCAGGTTATGTGATGCAGTACTCCATCACTCTCCTTCTTTGTAAAATAGCCCTTACGCAGTCTGGAGATGTGTTGGGTCATTGTCCTGTTGAAAAACATATAATAGTCCCACTAAGCCCAAACCAGATGGGATGGTGTATTGCTGCAGAATGCTGTGGTAGCCATGTTGGTTAAGTGTGCCTTGAATTCTAAATAAATCAGTGTCACAGGCAAAGCAACCCCACACCATAACACCTTCTCCATGCCTTATGGTGGGAAATTGTGAGGATCGACGCTGGAGACTAGAAATAGGTACAGGGAGTGAATGCTGACATGGGGATGAAACAGAAGAAAAAGACAGATATAGGGAAGACAATCAAAACGTGAAGGAGTCCAGATGAGTCCAATGAGCGCTGATTGTGTGTAATGATGGTGACAGGTGTGCGTAATGAAAGGCAGCCTCATTCGAGCGCCAGAGAGGGAGAGCGGGAGCAGGCATGACAGTACCCTCCCCCACTAGGGGCGCCACTTGGTGTCCCACCTTGCCGAGCCGGCCGAGGCATGGGTGCTGGACAAGCCGGCTGGGGGCGTAGAAGCCCGACGAGCCAGCAGAGGCTTTGGAACCTGGCAATCCAGGTGAGGCGGGAAATCCTGACGAACCCGGCTGAGGAGTTTGAGCCTGACGAACCGGGCTGAGGCGTGGGAGCCTGACAGGCTGAGGCGGAGACGAACCGCCTGAGCGAGCCGGCTGAGGCGTGGGAGCCTGACGAACCGGGCTGAGGCGTGGGAGCCTGACGCCGGGCTGAGGCGTGGGAGCCTGGAGAGCCGGCTGAGGCGTGGGAGCCTGATGTGCTTGCTGAAGCATGACGGACCGGTTAAGCATGACGTGGGCGTCTGCCAAGCCAACTGAGGCAAGAAGACCTCACGAGCCAGCTAAGGCTTGGAAGCCCAACGAGCTAGCTAAGGCTTGGAAGCCCAACAAGCTAGCTGAGGCACCCCCGGATCCATTGGCGACGGCACCCGGACCAAAACAAAAACAAAAAACTCCCTGATGCTTTTTTTAGTGGTGTCAGCATTCTGTAAGGATCAACACTGGTGACGCAACTGATTGGCTCAAACGCATTAAGAAGGAAAGAAATTCCACAAATTAACTTTGAAGAAGGCACACCTGTTAATTGAAATGTATTCCAGGTGACTACATCATGAAGCTGATTGAGAGAATGCCAAGAGTGTGCAAACTGTCATCAAAGCGAAGGGTGGCTATTTGAAGATTCTCAAAAAATATATATATTTTGATGGGTATGAACACTTTTTTGGTTACTACATGACTCCATATGTGTTATTTCATTGTTTTGATATCTTCACTGTTATTCTACAATGTAGAAAATAGTAAAAATAAAGAAAAACCCTTGAATGAGTAGGTGTTTTCAAACATTGACCGGTAGTGTGTGTGTATGTACGTATATATATCATTTGTATGTTACATATTATCTTTGTTTTATACACTGAGTATACCAAACATTAGGAACACCTCCCTAATATTGAGTTGAGAACACCCTCCCCCTATTGCCCTCCATTCGTCAGGGAAATTGTCCCAAGGCTTAAAATTCCATCTTTAACCCGTCTCCTCCCTTTCATCTACACTGATTGAAATGGATTTAACAAGCAACATCAATAAGAAAGCATATAGCTTCCACCTGGATTCACCTGGTCAGTCTGTCGTTTACACGGTTTCTAATTCTAGATTTACAGTATATGCTACGGTATATGTAATGTTGAAATGCTTGGTCCTGAATGTGACCTGCTATGCACCAGCTAGATCGACAGGTAGTTATATGATAGAGAGCGGACCCGTACCCGGAAGGTCGCAGTTTCCAATCCTGGGTCAGGCATAAAGGGGGACCTAAACTAGCAACCACAGGGTTGCTGGATTATGATTCCAGGCACCATTCACTGCTGTTGGGCCTCTGAGCATGGCACTTGACCCCCAAACTGCTCCAGGGGCACCGCATTGCGATTGACCCCTTACCTTGCGATATATGTGTGTGTGTGTCAGGGACAAATGTATTTTTCTAACAAAACTGGACAATTTAAGTGTTGACATCAAAGCCATGGCATGCAAACTTGAAAGCGAGACAAGAAGAGGAAAGTCAACCTGACACTGATTTGCTTCAACTCCACTTCTAATTCTGTGGCTTTTGTACAATGCTTTATATTGTCAAAGGGCTCTTAGCCATGTGGCCCTTCATTTGTAAACCCTTTGAAGGTATGAACAGGTAATTAGTGTCAAAGGGCAAGGTGACAGAAGTGACAATTCAACCGACTGAATGCAGGGAAAGCGATACCAAGACAACTTGTCGGGTTTTTGTCTGAGGCAAATCCGGAGCACTCCCTGTGTAGTTCATTTGGAGGGTATTTCATTTTCTCACACACAATGAAAGAATTTACACACAAGTAAGATGAGACCGTTTTAAGATGACATTGAGCTATATCTCACATTAAAAAGACATCACATTTTTTTTTTCTCATGGCACTTCTACGAATACGTTGACCTTTTCACTTCTATTTCTATTCCTCCATTTTGATATTTCTAATCCGATTCATTCTCCGCATTTCCAAAATGTGTCTTTTCCATTAATGGACTGCTGAATTCATCTTCGATGACCACATATGGTTGGATAGATCGTTTTTTTTCTTCATCTCCCCCCTTTGTTCCATGAGTCATTCGTAGCTCGTCCTACAATAGCTCGTTCATTCAGGGTCCAATAACCACATTTGAGGAGAGAAAAAAAAAACCCTCCTCCTGGCTCCTTAATACGTGGTTTTCCAACAAAGTAAATACTTGAGGAACAGAAGGGAAACCTTTCGGTGACCAGGCAAGTGGGCGCTAATAAAATCCCGGAGTTCTTCACTTTACAAGACATGGGGCTGCCATCACATTTGGGAGGAGCTTTCCCCAAATTATTGCAGTCATTTGTCATCACATTAGCGGCCTGCTGCCAGCCTGGGAAGTTGCAGATGATTCCTAAAACAGTGCAGGACTGTTGGAGCGGACAATGCTGGTCGCTCCAACACACACACACACACACACACACACACACACACACACACACACACACACACACACACACACACACACACACACACACACATACACATACAGCAAAGGGGCAGTTCAGGGACGCCATTGTCACCCCCGGAAATAAGCCAGCCTTACCTCACAGAACAACCAGCCAGCTATTAGCCAGCCTTACCTCACAGAGCAACCAGCCAGCTATTAGCCAGCCTTACCTCACAGAACAACCACCAAGCTATTAGCCAGCCTTACCTCACAGAACAACCAGCCAGCTATTAGCCAGCCTTACCTCACAGAACAACCACCAAGCTATTAGCCAGCCTTACCTCACAGAGCAACCAGCCAGCTATTAGCCAGCCTTACCTCACAGAACAACCAGCCAGCTATTAGCCAGCCTTACATCACAGAGCAACCAGCCAGCTATTAGCCAGCCTTACCTCACAGAACAACCACCAAGCTATTAGCCAGCCTTACCTCACAGAACAACCAGCCAGCTATAAGCCAGCCTTACCTCACAGAACAACCAGCCAGCTATTAGCCAGCCTTACCTCACAGAACAACCAGCCAGCTATTAGCCAGCCTTACCTCACAGAACAACCAGCCAGCTATTAGCCAGCCTTACCTCAGAACAACCAGCCATCTATTAGCCATCCTTACCACAGAACATCCAGCCATCTATTAGCCAGCCTTACCTATCAGAGCAACCACCCGGCTATTAGCCAGCTTTACCTCATAAAACAACCAGCCAGCTATTAGCCAGCCTTACCTCACAGAACAACCAGCCAGCTATTAGCCAGCCTTACCTCACAGAGCAACCAGCCAGCTATTAGCCAGCCTTACCTCACAGAACAACCACCAAGCTATTAGCCAGCCTTACCTCACAGAACAACCAGCCAGCTATTAGCCAGCCTTACCTCACAGAACAACCACCAAGCTATTAGCCAGCCTTACCTCACAGAGCAACCAGCCAGCTATTAGCCAGCCTTACCTATTAGCCAGCCTTACATCACAGAGCAACCAGCCAGCTATTAGCCAGCCTTACCTCACAGAACAACCACCAAGCTATTAGCCAGCCTTACCTCACAGAACAACCAGCCAGCTATAAGCCAGCCTTACCTCACAGAACAACCAGCCAGCTATTAGCCAGCCTTACCTCACAGAGCAACCAGCCAGCTATTAGCCAGCCTTACCTCACAGAACAACCAGCCAGCTATTAGCCAGCCTTACCTCACAGAACAACCACCCAGCTATTAGCCATCCTTACCTCACAGAACATCCAGCCATCTATTAGCCAGCCTTACCTATCAGAGCAACCACCCGGCTATTAGCTAACCTTACCTCACAGAACAACCAGCCAGCTATTAGCCAGCCTTACCTCACAGAACAACCAGCCATCTATTAGCCAGCCTTACCTCACAGAGCAACCACCCGGCTATTAGCCAGCCTTACCTCGCAGAACAACCAGCCAGCTATTAGCCAGCATTACCTCACAGAACAACCACCCAGCTATTAGCCAGCCTTACCTCACAGAACAACCACCAAGCTATTAGCCAGCATTACCTCACAGAGAAACCAGCCAGCTATTAGCCAGCCTTACCTCACAGAACAACCACCAAGCTATTAGCCAGCCTTACATAACAGAACAACCACCAAGCTATTAGCCAGCCTTACCTCACAGAGCAACCAGAACAGCCAGCCTTACCACAGAGCAACCAGCCAGCTATTATTAGAACAACAGCCAGCTATTAGACAGCCTCACAGAACAACCACCAAGGTATTAGCCAGCCTTACCTCACAGAGCAACCAGCCAGCTATTAGCCAGCCTTACCTCACAGAACAACCACCCAGCTATTAGCCAGCCTTACCTCACAGAACAACCAGCCAGCTATTAGCCAGCCTTACCTCACAGAACAACCAGCCATCTATTAGCCAGCCTTACCTCACAGAACAACCACCCAGCTATTAGCCAGCCAGAACCTTTAGCCAGCCTTACCTCACAGAACAACCACCAAGCTATTAGCCAGCATTACCTCACAGAGAAACCAGCCAGCTATTAGCCAGCCTTACCTCACAGAACAACCAGCCATCTATTAGCCAGCCTTACATAACAGAACAACCACCAAGCTATTAGCCAGCATTACCTCACAGAGCAACCAGCCAGCTATTAGCCAGCCTTACCTCACAGAACAACCAGCCATCTATTAGCCAGCCTTACATAACAGAACAACCACCCAGCTATTAGCCAGCCTTACCTCACAGAGCAACCAGCCAGCTATCAGCGAGCCTTACCTCACAGAACAACCACCCAGCTATTAGCCAGCCTTACCTCACAGAACAACCAGCCAGCTATTAGCCAGCCTTACCTCACAGAACAACCAGCCAGCTATTAGCCAGCCTTACCTCACAGAGCAACCAGCCAGCTGTCTCCTTAGGACAGCACATTACCTTAAAGCTCTCCTGACTCCTTATTTGCCATTAAAACCTCTTGGGGCTCAGTGTCCCGCTAACGGGATAAAGCCGCCTTATTTGCCGTTAATAACTCAAATATATTTAAATAGATTTGTATAGATATCCTGAACAATCTTGCAAATTTGCATTGATCTGACCAATAAAAAGTCAATGAGCCCTATGAATGTATTTTCGTTTAGGAACACTATGAATGCTAAAAAAAGTTTAAAACTCTATGAGCCCTATGAACACTAAAAATTCCATGAGCCCTATGAATGCTAAAAATACTACGAGCCCTATAAACTCTAAAACTACATTGAACAAAAATATGTAAAGTTTTGGAAATGAAATATCCCAGAAATGTTCCATACACACAAAAAGCTTATTTCTCTATAATGTTGTGCACAAATGTGTTAACATCCCTGTCAGTGACCATTTCTTATTTTCTAAGATAATCCATCCACCTGACAGGTGTGGTATTTCAAGAAGCTGATTAAACAGCATGATCATTACACAGGTGCACCTTGTGCTGGGGCAATAAAAGACCACTCTAAAATGTGCAGTTGTGTCACACAACTCAATGCCACAGTTTTGAGGGAGCATGCAATTGGCCTGCTGACAGCAGGAATGTCTACCAGAGCTGTTGCCAGAGAATGTAATGTTCATTTCTCTACCATAAGCTGCCTCAAATGTCATTTTAGAGAATTCGTCAGTACGCCCAACCAGTCTCACAACTGCAGACCACATGTATTGCATTGGGTTGACAGTGTAGCCTAGTGGTTAGAGTGTTGGACTAGAAACCGGAAGGTTGCAAGTACAAACCCCTGAGCTGACAAGGTACAAATCTGTCGTTCTGCCCCTGAACAGGCAGTTAACCTAGGCTGTCATTGAAAATAAGAATTTGATCTTAACTGACTTGCCTAGTTCAATTGTGTGTGCGAGCGGTTTGCTGATGTCAATGTTTTGAACAATGTGCCCCATGGTGTCATGGTTCCAGCTGTCAGAGGCAACCCTAGAGACTATAATGATACTCAGGCTTTTTCAGTTACTAATTATGATTTCCTTTTAGAGAGCGTGTTTTCTGTTTCCCTTTGCAGAAGCTTGATTTTTTTGCTGTGTCTCCTGAGTCTCAAACAAGCTAAGCGTCATTATAGAGACAAAGTAGAATCTCAATTCAACGGCTCAGACACAAGAGGTATGTGGCAGGGTCTACAGTCAATCACGGACTATAAGAATAAATCCAGCTCAGTCAAGGACCAGGATGTCTTGCTCCCAGGCAGACTAAATAACTTTTTTGCCCGCTTTGAGGACAATACAGTGCCACTGACACGGCCTGCAACGGAAACATGCGGTCTCTCCTTCACTGCAGCCGAGGTGAGTAAAACATTTAAACGTGTTAACCCTCGCAAGGCTGCAGGCCCAGACGGCATCCCCAGCCGTGCCCTAGGAGCATGCGCAGACCAGCTGGCTGGTGTGTTTACGGACATATTCAATCAAACCTTATCCCAGTCTGCTGTTCCCACATGCTTCAAGAGGGCCACCATTGTTCCTGTTCCCAAGAAAGCTAAGGTAACTGAGCTAAACGACTACCGCCCCATAGCACTCACTTCTGTCATCATGAAGTGCTTTGAGAGACTAGTCAAGGACCATATCACCTCCACCCTACCTGACACCCTAGACCCACTCCAATTTGCTTACCGCCCAAATAGGTCCACAGACGACGCAATCTCAACCACACTGCACACTGCCCTAACCCATCTGGACAAGAGGAATACCTATGTGAGAATGCTGTTCATCGACTACAGCTCAGCATTTAACACCATAGTACCCTCCAAACTCGTCATCAAGCTGGGTCTCGACCCCACCCTGTGCAACTGGGTACTGGACTTCCTGACGGGCCGCCCTCAGGTGGTGAGGGTAGGTAACAACATCTCCACCCCGCTGATCCTCAACACTGGGGCCACACAAGGGTGCATTCTGAGCCCTCTCCTGTACTCCCTGTTCACCCACGACTGCGTGGCCATGCACGCCTCCAACTCAATCATCAAGTTTGCGGACGACACAACAGTGGTAGGCTTGATTACCTACAACGACGAGACGGCCTACAGGGAGGAGGTGAGGGCCCTCGGAGTGTGGTGTCAGGAAAATAACCTCACACTCAATGTCAACAAAACTAAGGAGGTGATTGTGGACTTCCGGAAACAGCAGAGGGAGCACCCCCCTATCCACATCGATGGGACAGTCGTGGAGAGGGTAGTAAGTTTTAAGTTCCTCGCCGCACACATCACAAACAAACTGAATTGGTCCACCCACACAGACAGCGTTATGAAGAAGGCGCAGCAGCGCCTCTTCAACCTCAGGAGGCTGAAGAAATTTGGCTTGTCACCAAAAGCACTCACAAACTTCTACAGATGCAGAATCGAGAGCATCCTGTCAGGCTGTATCACCGCCTGGTACGGCAACTGCTCCGCCCACACCCGTAAGGCTCTCCAGAGGGTAGTGAGGTCTGCACAACGTATCACCGGGGCAAACTACCTGCCCTCCAGGACACCTACACCACCCGATGTCACAGGAAGGCCATAAAGATCATCAAGGACAACAACCACCCGAGCCACTGCCTGTTCACCCCGCTATCATCCAGAAGGCGAGGTCAGTACAGGTGCATCAAAGCTGGGACCGAGAGACTGAAAAACAGCTTCTATCTCAAGGCCATCAGACTGTTAAACAGCCACCACTAACATTGAGTGGCTGCTGCCAAAACTGTCATGTCTTATTATGTCTGTTCCTGTCCTTTCTCTTCACTCTGTCTCTCTCTGCTGGTCTTATTAGGTTACCTTCTCTGTCTCTCCTTCTTCAGCTGTTCTACATCTCCCTAACTAGCTCATTCACCCTTTCCCACCTGTTCTCTCTTTCCCCTCTGATTAGGTCTCTATTTCTCTCTCTGTTCCTGCTACTTTCAGTGTCAGATTCTTGTTTGTGTTTTTCATGCCAGAAGCAAGCTGTCGTCTCGTTTGCTTCCACCTTGTCCTATCCTGTCGGAGTCTGCCTGGCAGGTGCATCCTGCACTATACTAACGTTCTTTTTGTTCCATTGACAACGTCGGAAGAGGATTTATGCCATTCCTGTTTTTTCATTAAAGAACTCTGTTTTCTGTTAAAACCGCTTTTGGGTCTTCACTCAAGTACATAACAGAAGAATCTGACCAAGAATGGACCCAGCGGCTCCGGACCCTTTTCACTCCGCCGTCGAGATCCAGGGAGCGATGCTAGGCAGACACGAGGAGGAATTGTCTGCTGCTCGACATGCTGTTGAGACCCTGGCCGTCCAAGTCTCCGACCTCACAAGACAGGTTCACCAACTCCACCTCGATCCACCGCCCACTTCCAGGGTTTCCGAGTCTCCGGAGCCCAGGATCAACAACCCGCCGTGTTACTCTGGGGAGCCCACTGAGTGCCGCTCATTCCTCACTCAGTGTGATGTGGTGTTCTCTCTCCAGCCCAACACTTACTCCAGGAGCGCAGCCCGCATCGCCTACGTCATTTCTCTCCTTACCGGACGGGCGCGTGAGTGGGGCACGGCAATCTGGGAGGCGAGGGCTGAGTGTATTAACCAGTATCAGGACTTTAAGGAGGAGATGATACGGGTTTTTGACCGTTCTGTTTTTGGGGAGGAGGCTTCCAGGGCCCTGTCTTCCCTATGTCAGGGGAATCGATCCATAACGGATTATTCTATTGAGTTTCGCACTCTCGCTGCCTCTAGTGACTGGAACGAGCCGGCTTTGCTCGCTCGTTTTCTGGAGGGTCTCCTCGTCGAGGTTAAGGATGAGATCCTCTCCCGGGAGGTTCCTTCCAGTCTGGACTCCTTAATAGCTCTCGCTATTCGCATAGAGCGACGGTTTGATCTTCGTCGCCGAGCTCGTTGGAAAGGAGTTCGCGTTCTCCGTTGCTCCCCTCTCCACATCACTGCCACCTGCCGCATCACTGCCACCCTCCTCCGCCGGCTCGGATGCTGAGCCTATGCAGCTGGGGGGTATCCGCATCTCGGCCAAGGAGAAGGAACGGAGAATCACCAATCGCCTCTGTCTCTACTGCGGCTCCGCTGGTCATTTTGTCACCTCATGCCCAGTAAAAGCCAGAGCTCATCAGTAAGAGGAGGGCTACTGGTGAGCGCGCAACTACTCAGGTCTCTCCTTCAAGATCATGCACTACCTTTCCGGTCCATCTCCGCTGGCCCGGTTCATCTGCTTCCTGCAGTGCCTTGATAGACTCTGGGGCGGAGGGCTGTTTTATGGACGAGACCTGGGCTCGGGAACATGACATTCCTCTCAGACAGTTAGGGGAGCCCACGGCCTTGTTCGCTTTAGATGGTAGTTCTCTCCCCAAGATTCAGCGTGAGATGCTGCCTTTAACCCTCACTGTCTCTGGTAATCATAGCGAAACCATTTCTTTTTTAATTTTTCGTTCACCTTTTACACCTGTTGTTTTGGGTCATCCCTGGCTAGTGCGCCATAACCCTTCTATTAATTGGTCTAGTAATACTATCCTATCCTGGAATGTTTCTTGTCATGTGACCTGTTTAATGTCTGCTATCCCTCCTGTTTCCTCTGTCTCTTCTTCACAGGAGGAGCCTGGCGATTTGACAGGGGTGCCGGAGGAGTATCACGATCTGCGCACGGTGTTCAGTCGTTCCAAGGTCACTTCTCTCCTCCACACCGGTCGTATGACTGTAGTATTGATCTCCTTCCGGGAACTACTCCCCCCGGGGTAGATTATACTCTCTGTCGGCTCCCGAACGTAAGGCTCTCGAGGATTATTTGTCTGTTTCGCTCGACGCCGGTACCATAGTCTCCTCCTCCTCTCCCGCCGGAGCGGGGTTTTTTTTGTTCAGAAGAAGGACGGGTCCCTGCGCCCATGCGTGGATTATCGAGGGCTGAATGACATAACAGTTAAGAATCGTTATCCGCTTCCTCTTATGTCTTCAGCCTTCGAGATCCTGCAGGGAGCCAGGTTTTTCACCAAATTGGACCTTCGTAACGCCTACCATCTCGTGCGCATCAGGGAGGGGGACGAGTGGAAGACGGCGTTTAACACTCCGTTAGGGCACTTTGAATACCGGGTTCTTCCTTTCGGCCTCGTTAACGCTCCAGCTGTCTTTCAGGCACTAGTTAACGACGTCCTGAGAGACATGCTGAACATTTTGTTTTCGTTTACATGGACGATATCCTGATTTTTTCACCGTCTCTCCCGATTCATGTTCAGCACGTGCGACGCGTCCTCCAGCGCCTTTTGGAGAACTGTCTTTATGTGAAGGCTGAGAAGTGCACTTTTCATGCCGCCTCTGTCCCTTTCTCGGTTCCGTTATTTCCGCTGAGGGCATTAAGATGGATCCCGCTAAGGTCCAGGCTGTCATTGATTGGCCCGTTCCTAAGTCACGCGTCGAGCTGCAGCGCTTTCTGGGCTTCGCTAATTTCTATCGTCGTTTCATCCGTAATTTCGGTCAGGTGGCAGCTCCCCTCACAGCCCTTACTTCTGTTAAGACGTGCTTTAAGTGGTCCGTTTCCGCCCAGGGAGCTTTTGATCTTCTTAAGAATCGTTTTACATCCGCACCTATTCTTGTTACACCTGACATCTCTAGACAGTTTGTTGTTGAGGTTGACGCGTCAGAGGTGGGCGTGGGAGCCATTCTTTCTCAGCGCTCTCTCTCTGACGGCAAGGTCCATCCTTGCGCGTTTTTCTCTCATCGCTTATCGCCGTCAGAACGTAACTATGATGTTGGTAATCGCGAACTGCTCGCCATCCGCTTAGCCCTAGGCGAATGGTGACAGTGGTTGGAGGGGGCGACCGTTCCTTTTGTCGTTTGGACTGACCATAGGAACCTTGAGTACATCCGTTCAGCCAAACGACTTAATGCGCGTCAGGCTCGTTGGGCTCTGTTTTTCGCTCGTTTCGAGTTTGTTATTTCTTATCGTCCGGGCTCAAAAACACCAAACCTGATGCTTTATCTCGTCTCTTCAGTTCTTCTGAGGTCTCCACCGACCCCGAGGGGATTCTCCCTGAGGGGCGTGTTGTCGGGTTGACTGTCTGGGGACTTGAGAGGCAGGTAAAGCAAGCACTCGCTCACACTCCGGCGCCGCGAGCTTGTCCTAGGAACCTTCTGTTCGTTCCCGTTCCTACTCGTCCGGCCGTTCTTCAGTGGGCCCACTCTGCCAAGTTAGCCGGCCACCCCGGCGTTCGGGGTACGCTCGCTTCCATTCGCCAGCGTTTCTGGTGGCCCACTCGGGAACGTGACGCGCGTCGATTTGTCGCCGCTTGTTCGGTCTGCGCGCAGACTAAATCTGGGAACTCTCCTCCTGCCGGCCGTCTCAGACCGCTTCCCATTCCCTCTCGACCGTGGTCTCACATCGCTTTAGATTTTATCACCGGACTGCCTTCATCAGCGGGGAAGACAGTTATTCTTACGGTTGTCGATAGATTCTCTAAGGCGGCTCATTTCATTCCTCTCGCTAAGCTCCCTTCTGCTAAGGAGACGGCTCAGATCATTATCGAGAATGTTTTCCGAATTCATGGCCTTCCGTCAGACGTCGTTTCCGACAGAGGCCCGCAGTTCACGTCTCAATTTTGGAGGGAGTTTTGCCGTTTGATTGGGGCTTCCGTCAGTCTCTCGTCCGGCTTTCATCCCCAGTCTAACGGCCAAGCCGAACGGGCCAATCAGACTGTTGGTCGCATTTTACGCAGTCTTTCCTTTCGTAACCCTGCGTCTTGGTCAGAACAGCTCCCCTGGGCAGAGTACGCCCACAACTCGCTTCCCCTTCGTCTGCTACCGGTCTATCTCCTTTTCAGAGTAGCCTCGGGTACCAGCCTCCGCTGTTCTCATCTCAGCTCGCCGAGTCCTGTGTCCCCTCCGCTCAGGCTTTTGTCCAGCGTTGCGAGCGCACCTGGAAGGGGGTCAGGTCGGCACTTTGCCGTAATAGGGCGCAGACTGTGAGGGCCGCTAATAGCGTAGGACCAAGAGTCCTAGATATTGTTGCGGTCAGAGAGTATGGCTCTCCACTCAGAACCTTCCCCTTAAGACAGCTTCTCGCAAGTTGGCCCCGCGGTTCATTGGTCCGTTCCGTATTTCTCAGGTCATTAATCCTGTCGCAGTGCGACTTCTTCTCCCGCTATCTTCGTCGCGTTCACCCGGTCTTCCATGTCTCCTGTGTTAAGCCCGTTCTTCTCGCGCCCCCGCTCGTCCC
This sequence comes from Oncorhynchus masou masou, assembly GCF_036934945.1. NCBI lineage: Eukaryota > Metazoa > Chordata > Actinopteri > Salmoniformes > Salmonidae > Oncorhynchus > Oncorhynchus masou. The sequence goes on from NC_088242.1 coordinate 95,479,803, forward strand.
CCCCCATCCTTGTCGAGGGCGCACCTATCTACAGGGTTCGTAAGATTTTGGACATGCGCCCGGGGCCGTGGTCATCAGTACCTAGTGGATTGGGAGGGGTACGGTCCTGAGGAGAGGAGTTGGGTTCCCTCTCGGGACGTGCTGGACCGTTCGCTGATCGATGATTTCCTCCGTTGCCGCCAGGTTTCCTCCTCGAGTGCGCCAGGAGGCGCTCGGTGAGTGGGGGGGTACTGTCATGTCTTATTATGTCTGTTCCTGTCCTTTCTCTTCACTCTGTCTCTCTCTGCTGGTCTTATTAGGTTACCTTCTCTGTCTCTCCTTCTTCAGCTGTTCTACATCTCCCCTAACTAGCTCATTCACCCTTTCCCACCTGTTCTCTCTTTCCCCTCTGATTAGGTCTCTATTTCTCTCTGTTCCTGCTACTTTCAGTGTCTGATTCTTGTTTGTGTTTTTCATGCCAGAAGCAAGCTGTCGTCTCGTTTGCTTCCACCTTGTCCTATCCTGTCGGAGTCTGCCTGGCAGGTGCATCCTGCACTATACTAACGTTCTTTTTGTTCCATTGACAACGTCGGAAGAGGATTTATGCCATTCCTGTTTTTTCATTAAAGAACTCTGTTTTCTGTTAAAACCGCTTTTGGGTCTTCACTCAAGTACATAACAAAAACACTGACTCAACTCCAGCCACTTTAATAATGGGAATTGATGGAAATTTATGCAAAATATATCACTAGCCACTTTAAACAATGCTACTTAATAGAATGTTTACATACCCTACATTACTCATCTCATATGTATATGTATATATTGTACCCTATATCATCTACTGCATCTTTATGTCATACACTAGCCACTTTAAACTATGCCACTTTGTTTACATACCCTACATTAATCATCTTATATATATATATATACTGTACTCTTACCATCTACTGCATCTTGCCAATGCCGTTCTGTACCATCACTCATTCATATATCTTTATGTAATATTCTTTATCCCTTTACACTTGTGTGTATAAGGTAGTAGTTTTGGAATTGTTAGGTTAGATTACTCGTTGGTTATTACTGCATTGTCGGAACTAGAAGCACAAGCATTTCGCTACACTCGCATTAACATCTGCTAACCATGTGTATGTGACAAAAAAATTTGATTTGATGAATTGATTTGATTAGGAGCACTGCTGGGGTGGCAGCAAGAACAACTCTCCCAAATATCAGAGACTCTACGGGCACTTACCGACTCCCTCCAACCACTGCACACCCCCAACCCAGGTGGAGCCACTGCCCAAGTCTCAGTGCCCAGTGCACCAGTCATCGCTGTAGACCCCCCAGCGAATCTGCACCGGGAACCCAAAATACCAGCCCCCGAGCAGTATGACAGCCATCTGGGAAGATGCAAGAGGTTCCTCAATCAGTGCTCTCTGGTGTTCGAGCTACAGCCCTCCTCGTTCCACACGATAGCCTAAATCATCTCTGTAATCTTGGGAAAAACCCTGGCATGGGCAATGGAGGTGTGGGAACAGCAGCCACCAACCTGCAGTTCCATATCAGCCTTCACTTCCGAGTTTCGACGAGTCTTCAACCATCTTGTCGGCAGACGAGAAATGTCGATCTGACTATTCCACTGCCGCCAAGGGGCCAGACCAAGGGGCCAGACCAAGGGGCCAGACCAAGGGGCCAGACCAAGGGGCCAGACCAAGGGGCCAGACCAATGGCCGACTTCGCCATGATTTCCGCACCCTCACCGCCGACAGTTGGTATAATACAGAGGCACTGGTCACCACCTTCCACCAGGATCTGTCTAACTCTATCAAGGATGAACTGGCCTCTCGGGAATTGGGAGAGAACCTTAAGTCCCTGATAATGCTGGCAATCAAGATTGACAACGGCATCCGAGAATGAGTGAGACAACGGCCATTTGACACCACCCCATTATCCCGGTTTCCTGGTACCCCAAGCCCCTAAGCCAAGCACTGAGGAGGCCATGCAGATGGGACGCACACGTCTGATCCCACAGGAATGAAACAGGCGCATGCACGAAGGCTACTGCCTCTATGGTGGAGGCCTCAGCCATTTTCGTGCTCCATGCCCAGAGCTGATGGGAAACGGAGTGGCTCGCCACGACAAGGGGAGACCCTGACGAGCTGTGTTTAGTGACTCCCAGGCTACCCAGTCACTATCTGTTATTACCTTCGACTCTCCACTGGGACAACCGTCAGCACCAAATTCAAGTCTTCTTGGACTCCCGGGGCCGCAGATAATTTAATTGATCAGGGCCTCACCAGAAAATTACAAATCCCCCTGCGTGAAATGCCCCATCCCTCTGCAGATTGAAGCCCTCGATATACGCCCCATCGTCTTCGGGCAGGTGGAAAATCAGACCAAGCCCATTCAACTGCAGGTCAGGGCAAAACACTCAGACACTCTTAGCTTTCTTTTGATAACTTCTCCCGAGATCCCCCTTATCCTAGGGTACCCCTGGTTAGTGCAACATAACCCACTATTCTCCTGGTCCACGGGACACTTACTAGACTGGGGAAAGAACCACCAGAATAAATGTATAAGACCCCACCAAGCTTTGCCACGACCCCCTGCATCCATTGAAGCCCAAGACTTCTCCACTCTCCCTCCCGAATACTTCAACCTCTAGCAAGCCTTGAGTAAGATGCAAACCGTCACCCTCCCTCCTCATCGACCCTCAACTGCACCATAGAGCTGGCTTCACACCTCCTACCTGGCCCCTGAAGCAGCAGCCAGCTGCCTTTAACACCCCTAGTGGCCACTAAGAATATGTCTTCCAAGCATTGGTCTATGACACTCTTAGGGGCATGTTGAATCGTTTCATCTTTGTTTACCTTGATGACATCCTGATCTTCTCCAAGACGCTTCCAAAACACATCCTGCACGTCTGCCAATTCTTGAGACGCCTCCTGCAGAGTCAGCTATACGTCAAAATTAGATAGGTGTCAGTTCCATGTATCCCAAGTCTCCGTCCTTGGCCACATTATTTCTATCCAAATGGACATCGGGTTTGCCAATGTTGACTGATGTTTTATACTCAACTTCGGTGGGTTGGCAATGCCTCTCACAGGCCTAACCCGGCAGACCCAGACCTGTTTTTGCTGAACCCCTGCTCCATCCTCTGCCCATCCTCAACCGGCCCTGGTCCCACCTGTCCCTAGACTTAATCACGGGGTTACCTCCATACCTGTGACTATCCTGGTGGTCGTCGATTGCTTCTCCAAGGCAGCCCATGTCATGGCCCCACCCAATTTGCCCTTGGCCAAGGAGACAGCCGACCTCATGATTAACCATGTCCTTTGACTACATGGACTCCCCAAGGACATTGTCTTGGACCGTGGTCCCCCCCACCCCCTGTTTCCTGAACAAGAGATCGAAAAGGGGTTCTCTCAGCAGAGGCATTCATTCGACGATGTTGCCGCACATGGACCAGATCACAATTGTCCTTGCACCGCTCCTCTGTACAACAACACAAGGCAAAACGGCACTGAAGGCTCATTTGGCTCCTCTGAACGGGTCAATGGGTGTGACTGTCCACCTGTGATCTTCCCTTTAGAAGTGGAATCTCGGAAGTTCGCAATGTGCTATGTAGGCCCATTCAAGATCCTGAGTTGCATCAACCCGGTCACCTATCATCCTCAGCTCCCCAGGTCAATGAGAGTCTGTCCATCCTTTCATGTCTCCCGCCTGAAGCTGGTAAGGACCAGTCCCTTCTCCACCAGCACACCTGGCCCTCCACCCCCTCGATTGGTTGACAGCCTCCCAGCCTACACCGCCCGCCGTCCTACTGGAGGCTCGTCGGGTCCAGGTTACCCTGCATTACCTGATGGACTGGGAGGGCTATGGCCCATGGGCGGGCGTGGGTGCCTGCCCGGGACCTCCCTGGACCTGGGACTTATTCGGAACTTCAACCAACTACTTGGGTGTCAACCTGGCTCCGCGGCTGGAGACGCTCCTAGAAGGGGGGAGTCTGACCTAGAGACTATAATGACACTGTTTTCAGTTACTAATTATGATTTCCTTTTCGATTTCCTTTTGTTTTCTGTTTCCCTTTGCAGAAGCTTGATTCATTTGCAGTGTGCATTTGTCTCCTGCATGAAATATCGAGTAATAGGGTTTGTTGTTTTCCAACAGTAGGCACAAAGTTTTACCCGGTGAAGTATTTAAGTTTATTCTAAACCACTGGTTCCTCGTCTGATTAGATTCTCTGCTTCTGGGTCCTACCGCACCACATCACACATGGTGGTGATGGGGCCATCTTATGGGCAGGCATAAGCTACGGACAACGAAAACAATTGCAGTTATCGTTAGCTATTTTAATGAATAGAGATACCGTGATGAGACCCATTGTCGTGCCATTCATCCGCCACCATCACCTCATGTGTCAGCATGATAATACACGGCCCCATGTCACAAGGATCTGTGCACAATTCCTGGAAGCTGAAAATGTCCCAGTTATTTCATGGCCTGCATACTCACTAGACATGTACGACAGAGTGTTCCAGTTCCCGCCAATATCCAGCAACTTTGCACAGCCATTGAAGCGGAGTGGAAAAACATTCCACAGGCCACAATTAAGAGCCTGATCAACTCTATGCGAAGGAGATGTGTCCCGCTACATGAGGCAAATGGTGGTCACACCAGATGCTGCCTGGTTTACTGATCCATGCCCCTAATTCTTTATTTTTTTTACCCCTTTTTCCAATTGTTTTAGTAGCTACTATCTTGTCTCATCGCTACAACTCCCGTACGGGCTCGGAGAGACGAAGGTTGAAAGTCATGCGTCCTCCGATACACAACCCAACCAAGCCGCACTGCTTCTTAACACAGTGCGCATCCAACCCGGAAGCCAGCCGCACCAATGTGTCGGAGAAAACACAGTGCACCTGGAAACCTTGGTTAGTGCACACTGCGCCCGGCCCGCCACAGGAGTCGCTGGTGTGCAATGAGACAAGGACATCCCTACCGACCAATCCCTCCCTAACCCGGACGACGCTAGGCCAATTGTGCGTCGCCCCATGGACCTCCCGGTCACGGCCGGTTACGACAGAGCCTGGGCGCGAACCCAGAGTCTCTGATGTCACAGCTGGCGCTGCAGAACAGCGCCCTTAACCACTGCGCCTTCCGGGAGGCCCCGTAATTCTTTAAAAGGTATCTGTTACCAGCAGATGCATATCTGAATTCCCAGTCATGTTTCAATTGACTGATTTCCTTATATTAACTGTAACTTAGTAAAATCTTTGAAATTGTTGCGTGTTGCGTTTATATTCTAATAGCTCTGAGCACTATGAACTCTGAGGTTGAGGTCAGGGCTCTGTGCAGGCCAGTCAAGTTCTTCCACACTGATCTCAACAAACCATTTCTGTATGAACTTCAGTTTGTGTACAGGGTCATTGGCATGTTGAAACAGGTAAGGGCCTTCCCCAAACTGTTGCCACAAAATTGGAAGCACAGAATCGTATAGAATGTCATTGTCACGCGGTAGCGTTAAGATTTCCCTTCACTGGCACAAGAGCCCTGAACAATGAAAAACACCCCCAGATCATTATTCCTCCTCCAACAAACGGTACAGTTGGCACTATGCATTGGGGGTGTTAGCGTTCTCCTGGCATCCGCCAAACCCAGATTCCTCCGTCAGACTGCCAGATGGCGAAGCCTGATTCATCACTCTAGAGAATGCGTTTCCACTGCTCCAGAGTCCACTGGTGGCAAACTTTGCACCACTCCTGCCGACGCTTGGCATTGCACCTGGTGATCTAAGGTTTGTGTGTGGATGCTCGGCCATGGAAACCCATTACATGAAGCTCCCGACAAACAGTTTTTGTGCTGACGTTGCTTCCAGAGGCAGTTTCGAACTCATTAGTGAGTGTTGCAACCGAGGACAGGAGATTTCTTTTACGTGCAACGCGCTTCATCACTGGGGCGGCAGGGTAGCCTAGTGGTTAGAGCGTTGGACTAGTAACCGGAAGGTTGCGAGTTCCAACCCCCAAGCTGACAAGGTACAAATCTGTCGTTCTGCCCCAGGCCGTCATTGAAAATAAGAATGTGTTCTTAACTGACTTGCCTGGTTAAATAAAGGTAAAAAAAATAAAAAATCACTCAACGGTCCCGCTCTGTGAGCTTGTGTAGCCTACCACTTCATGGCTAAGCCGTTGTTGCTCCCAGGTGCATCCACTTCACAATAACAGCACTTACAGTTAACCGGGAAAGCTCTAGCAGGGCAGAAATTTGACGAACTGACTTGATGGAAAGGTTGCATCCAATGATGGTGCCACGTTGAAAGTCACTGAGCTCTTCAGTAAGGCCATTCTACTGTCAATGTTTGTCTATGGAGATTGCATGGCTGTGTACTCAATTTTCTACACCTGTCAGCAACGGGTGTGGTTGAAATAGCCGAAGCCACTCATTTGAAGGGGTGTCCATACACTGCTGTACATGTATTGTGAAAGAATTAATTAATAAAAAAATATATGTTATGTAAAATGTTATTTTGCACACAGGCCAAAGACAACTCATTTGGATCTGCAGGATGTGTTTTTGGCGGTTCATTTAATGCTCATGTCATTGTCATTGATGTCAATCATTTATGTAAAAGGTCATGTTTACAATACAGAGTTTCCTAAATTAGAGTTTTGACTCAGTCAAACATATGTGGGCAATGTTTATTGTTACTATGGAAACATTTTTATGGAAGAACTTTTAATCATTTGTTAAGTGGAGTGACTGTTGAATAATCATATGACAGATGGTTAAAGAACGATGCTCTTGGATTGAACATTGCTTAGTTATTTAGGGTTGAATCAGGACAAAGTGATGCATCATAATAATATCAAACTTATTGAGAAAAACGATGGATCTACAAAGACAATATTCAGCGTAATGTTACTTTATTCCGTTTGAGTGACATGATTAATCCTACTTAGTTAAGTCTGGGACCTCAAGCTAGTGGTGCTTTTATTCTCTTATAAGTAAATGGCCTTGTCTGAGACAGAATGGCCCATAAGAGCCTAAGTCCTGTTATCGTAGCGTGAGGAAGCTTGATGTACAAGTACACCTTCTGAACAGGGTGCTAGTCTATCGGATTAAAAAAGTGCCACATTTAATAGTGTTACATTGCGTCTACAGTGATATTGCAATTAGCTCTTGGATTCAAACCACAGTTCAAGAGCGTCTGTTGATAACCCTCTTAAAATAGTGGAAATGGGTTATTGTCCTGATAAATATGTTGACAGGCAGAGTTTGTGTTGTTTCAAATTGGGTTACTTTTGCAGCAACCATTCCTAAAACACATGAAGACATCAAAGCTGTCAGTCAGACATCAGCTAGCGCCTTTACCAGAAGCCAAAAAGATTAACTCTGCACTTACATAAAGCATTTAATCAATCTATTTACCCTACCTGTCAATATAGAGCTTCATGACTGCTAGCAAATGAGCATGAGTGTTTAGCGAGGTTGTGATCTTCGCATCCTGATCTGTGTGAGTGAGATCACGCGGCTGGCTCCTGTAGAAGGCACTAATCCCTCAACCAAAGAGAATCTGTGTGGCCTGGCAGCCCGTTGCTGTGTCAGTCGCTGGTCCACCAAAGTGTTCTTTGGCGGCGGGCCATTTTCTCCAGGGCTCCTGCTGTCTTCGCCCTGTTCTCTCCTGCCCAGCCCTATCCTCCCAGGGGATCTTCCACACCTCCCCCTGCCTGGCCTCCGACTGACGGCTCCTCAAGGCCTCTTCGTTTCTGCACAGTCATCATAGTTCAGTGTCAAAGCTGCTCAAACACTACCAATCTCCCCCTTATCACCCGGTAGAGCTCATATACCTAGCTCTAAACAGATACAGTCACATCCAAAATGATTGGTACCCTTGATAAAGATTAGCAAAAAAAATGGCTATATTGTATGATCAACATTTTTTGAAAAATTATATTATTTTATACTAATACAATTGCTCAGAGAAAGAGATTTTATTTAACAAATACATACTTAAAAAAAAAATGAAGATAGGTGTCAACATTATTGGCAACCCTAAAGATTGTTATAAATATAATCAAATAACACCTGCGTTACCGTTCTACTTAGAGTTTATCTCAGTTTAATGAAGTGTATTATGACCTTTCATGGCTTCTTGAGGTAACGTGCATGTAAAATCCCATTTGTCATCCATCACCATAGGGAAAGACAAAGAACCCATAAATGAAAAGCAGCAAATGGTTGTTGGCTCTCATAAATAAGGCAATGGGTACAAAACAACAACTGAACATTTTTTAAATATATATATATAACACTTACCATTTAACAATTAAATTAACAATTAATAATTAAGCAACAATTAAAACAACTGAAATGTGCCTGGTAGAGGACCCATGTGTATCTAGTCCCCATAGTGAGGAAAATGGTTCGGGCAGCAAAAAAAAAAGTCCAAGAGCCCCAGTTGGAGAATTTCAGAACTTGGTCGCATCTTGGGGGTCACCGAGTCTCTAAATCTGCAATTAGAATTACACATGCCAATAGGCTAAGGAAGGGTTATCATAAAAACAGATGTAAACACCAGGAGTTTTCTGACTGGTTTTTGGCACTTTGATTGGAACACGGTTCTATGGTCAGATGACATGAAAACATTGCCACGCAAATCAGTGGTGGGTTTGACCTCGAATAAATGGATGCATGTGCAGAAAAGAACCTCACTGTAAAATATGATGGTGGATCTTGTGATGTTATGGGGTTGTTTTGCTTCCACCGGCCCACGGGCCCTTTGCTAAGGTCAATGACATCATGAACTCAAATCAAAATTAACATTTTTGCAATGGCCATCTCAGTGTCCGGACTAGAACCCCATTGAAAACCTGTGATTTGATTTGAAGATGGTGAAAGGATATCAAGCATCTGGAAATATTCTGTATGGAGGAATGGTCTAAGATCCCTCCCAATGTGTTCTTCAATCTCATAAAATATTTTAGAAAAATGGCTAAGTGCCGTTTATCCTCGCAAAAGGGGAGCGTGCACGTTGTATTGAAAAACGGGGTGCCATTAATTTTGACACTTAGTAATTTTTTTGTACTTATTATTAAACAAAATATTTTTCTCTGAGCAATTCTATTAGTATAAAACAATAATAATAGTATTTGTGTTTTCTGCATTTGTTGTTGTTGCAGGGGAAAACATCCCAAAACTCTTTATACGTTTTTAGGGCTTGTGTCATTTTCAATTTTCCAATGGTGTTTGTTTGCAGTATCTGACAAGCCACACATCTCACAGAAAACACTTGGCGAGGACAGTTGTTTTGATCTTCTGAAACAATTGATTTATAAGAGGTTGAGAGAGAGCTATTAACTGTAGAATCGCACGGGGCCTTTCAGCCTATACGGTAGGGAACCCTAGGAGACCTGGGGTTATTAAGGGTAGGGAACCCTAGGAGACCTGTGGATATTAAGGGTAGGGAACCCTAGGAGACCTGGGCTCATCCTGTGAGATCTGTTTTGAGAAGTCATCTGAGGTATTTGTTCTGGGTGGAGACGATGGTTTGGGCTAAATAAAGGTGGAAACCCAACAGGCTGCCTCGAGTTGTGAAAAAGGCCTTAGGCGTCTGACTAGCGCAAATTGGCATCAAATGAAAGGCTTTGTCTTTTAGGATACACTATTAGTTTAGGTAATGTATTTTTGGAAGATTCCACATAAACAGCAATCTGAACAGGATCAGTAAGAAGACCTTAACATGCCAGAGATGCACATTAAAAAGGCATTGTAATCTGCACACTGCGGTTCAAGAGTTTTGCTGTGCCATTTTTTCGATGTCATCCTCTTTTTTTGTCCAAAGTTACCAGTATTATTCACTAAATGTCTGCATTCAACACAACGGAAAATGAGCTAAAGCAGAAACAGACCTTCACACAGGCTAAACCAACATTGTTTATTAACCAAAAAAGGTGACACCATCGCGTCTTTGAAAAAAAAAAACCCCCCGGCTTGTTCTTCGATGGGTTTGAGTGGAGGTTTTGTCACTAACACTTTCCATGAAAACCAAATTAAACAAATGCAATGAGGGAATCAGGGGGCCGGTCGAGTCGGACTGAGTCAACCAAACCAATCAGAGGAAAGATCTTCAAAACAAACTTTCACCAGCTGAGCCTGCTTAGCACATTGCGGTGGCGTGTTGAAAAGATAAGTTTGGATTGAGGAAAAAGAGCCCTTGAGCAGTCGTAAAGGGATACTTCCTTCCTAGCGGTTTGTTTCTAGTCAGTTACTAGGACTTAATTACTTAAAAAAAAAAATCCTAACCCTCTCCATTTGTTTGCAAGAAATGATGTTTAGGAACGTTTAGCTTAACCCAATAGCAGAAAAGTACCACGAAGCCACCAAGGACTTCATGTAAATGTGCCTTCCGTGGAAATGCACTTAGATGCTAGCGAAAGCATTAGAACCTTCGTATCCTGCTGTTCTAAAACTTCCCCCATTGACCCCACTTATTTTGAGTTTGCCAGTTGGTTGAACATTGTTGTAATCCTATAATAATAATAATAATCGTGGTACTTGTGAACATATGGGGACACCACCTTTACCAATCAATAGACCTGCATTCGTCACTCCATATTGACTCAATGTTAACTGAGGAGAGGAAATGGATGTCTCTGTTACCGCCTTGCTTGGTAACCCACAACCTAACTGGGAAATTATCTCATAGTAGAACAACAGTAAAAAGTACATAGATGGCGAATGTGAAGGAAAGTATTTCTTACAAATATTGGACTAATTTGGAACCAGACGATGTCTTCCACCACCCTAACATGACACAGACTGTTACAGTAGTCACCACACGAGTATCACAGAGATGGAAGTGAATCAGGTTTTAATCATCGAGCCACAGTGTCACTAATCACAATGCGACTACCGGTGTGACTACCGCAGGGTCTAAGCCACAAAAGATCCTACCCAGATGGTAGAAGTGTAATTATGAACGTGTGTTTCATCAGCGAATCGCCAAGCGGTACGTCCAGGTTCAGAAAGCTTCTACCGTCAAGACATAGGACTCCCGAACAGCTAACCAAATGGCTACCCGCACTATTTGTATTGACACCCCTCCCCTACCCTATTTTTACGCTGCTGCTACTCTGTTTATTATCTATGCATAGTCACTTTACCTTTACCTACATGTACATATTACCTCAATTACCTCGACTAACCGGTGCCCCCACACATTGACTCTGTACCAGTGACCCCTGTACATGGCCTCGTTACTGTTATTTTATTGTTGCTCTTTTAATTATTTGTTATTTTTCTATTTTATTTTCTATTTATTTTTTATTTTTTATTGTTTACATTAGTTTATTTAGTAAATACTTTCATTAACACCTATTTTTTCTTAAAACTGCATTGTTGGTTAAGGGCTCGTAAGTCAGCGTTTCACTGTAAGTTCTACACCTGATGTATTCGGCTCATGTGACAAATCACATTTGACCTGATTTGATTTGAATTTGGTGCAGTTTGTCACATGGACATATTGTATGAAAATAATAAATCAACACGCGTTTTTATCAACATGATTTATTGTAAAGTGGCTGTTCCACTGGATGTCAGAAGGTGAATTTTTGTAAGTCGCTCTGGATAAGAGCATGTAAATGTAAATGTATTGGTCAACTATTAGATGTTTGATTGAATGTTTTTAAATATTTAAATATTGTAATATGTCATTTATACATCATACCAAAAAAAAACAAAATTCAGAGTCACAAGTCTGCATGAAAAACACGTTGTTCCCTGTAGAAAAGTGAACACACAATTTATTTTTTACAACTTCACATTTCACTGAAGGGACAAGTCAATAGCTAAAACACCAACCCTGCAAATAATGAAACATTCTGTCCATCTGTTCACTTTGTTCACAATGTATTCTTTCTTCAAACCATCAAAGTACACGAGGGCGGTCTTGCAGTTCAATGTGCGGCCTGCAAACAGACAGCAGGCCCGTGGTGGTGCGTGCACTGTATCCCCAAGGCCTCATTTGGTTCCATACAGCCGTCAGTCAAACAAGCAGTAGTTAGGCAAGTTCTCCCACGTCGAGTAGGCATCCCGATATCTGGATAAACAAAGGTTACATAAAGCAATCCCTTAATGATCCAAACTGTTTATTTCCACTGAGCCATTTTCATGTCGCAAGGCAGGGACCAGGCACCGCCCTGCAATATGAAAACTCTAGTCTGTTTCAAGGTGGTTCCTGGTCCAGCCTAGCGACATTAAAACCATAGTCCATTTTGAAGGTGATCCATGGTCACCCGCCTTGCAACATGAAAACCGTAGTTCATTTTGAAGGTGATCCATGGTCACCCGCCTTGCAACATGAAAATCGTAGTTCATTTCAAGGTGGTTCCTGGTCCAGCCTGGCGACATTAAAACCATAGTCCATTTTGAAGGTGATCCATGGTCACCCGCCTTGCAACATGAAAATCGTAGTTCATTTCAAGGTGGTCCCTGGTCCCACCTGGCGACATGAAAACCTTTTATTTTCCTCCCTTGTTATTCAGAACAGAGTGTCTCTGCTTTGCATCGTCTCTGTTTCCTACCTGTTTTTGTACCTCCTGACATGCAGCTGTTGCCCTCCCTGGACTCTAGACAGTGCACACTCTGTGTTAATCTGTTGCAAAGTCACGTGATCAACTCCAATTATGTTTAGTGTTGCTCTGTGTATTGCTTCCACCGCCTCCACTGTGTTGGGGGGGATCTGTTACTGCTATTCAGTGCAGCCTCAAATGAGACCAGCCGTCTGTGTAGTACACTGGTGAATCTGACCAGAGCCCCAGTGGAACATGTGGAACAGGTTACTTGCAACGACTTTGAGGAAGTTCAAAAGTGAATGACTTTAGCGAGATGTGGTTGGATCCTGGATTAGATCATGTTGATTAGGATCATATTAGAATCAGATATTTTCCAATCTCCATATGGAGCAAAGTCAGTGAGAGATTCTGCAAAATGCTATTCTTCCTTTCCAAGGGTACAGCCACCCAGATATTTTTTGTCAGGAAACGACAATGGTTTATCAACGGGGGTCAATGGAGAAGATTTTCCGTCAAAAAACGCACATTGTATCAATCATTTTATTTATGCGACTCGTCCAAAACAGGTTTACTTGAATTGAACTTCAGATGGATAAAAACAGACAACAGAAGAACGCATAAAGTATATGATTTGATCCATGTTTACGTGTCTGTGTGTGGCTGTAGCCTAACTGGATGCTACATGCTAACTGGATGCTACATGTAAAGTTGGAGGGAAGTGACACATGGTCGGCGTCCCGTAAGCACTCAAGCAAAGTGAGTGCTTACACTTGACCTGACTTGATAAGGTGGTCCTTTTCCACAGGGAGTGGTGTGACTCTGATTTGGAACACAAAAGAAGTGGAGGGTGTGACTGCTAGTTATCAAGTAGAGGGAGGGCCGGGAGGGGCAGATTAGAGGGCAATGTCACTATGACTGACTGGCTTCCTGTACACTAAACCCTTAAAACTAAGTATTCTGTCATACTCACTTCCTGTCTCTTTTATACAGTCATGTTTAAACTGTGAAAGCTGAGATTAAATGTATCCTCAGTCAAATAAAATGTCTGGGATTATTCAAAAGTATGTAATTGAAACGCATTCAACCAACTCAAATTATAATCTCCTTTTATTTTATAATTATTATTTTAGATCACTAGTACATACTATGTAACAATGTGTAAATAACAATGTGTATCCATACTGGTACATGTAACTACCTACACACCTTCATGGGGTTCCTCTTTATTTTTACTATTTTGTACATTGTATAATAGTGAAGACATCAAAACTATGAAATAACAGATATGGAATCATGTACTGTAGTACCTAAAAAAGTGTTAAACAAGTCAAAATATATTTTACATTTGAGATTCTTCAAAGTCACACCCTTTTGCTTGATTACAGTTTGTCACACTCTTGGTGTCCTCTCAGCCAGCTTCATGAGGTAGTCAACTGGAATGCATTTCAATTAACAAGTGTTTCTTGTTAAATGTACATTTTGTAACGATTGTCGTTGGTGGAAGAAGGTGAGGACCAAGGTGCTGCGTGGTATGTGTTTGGCATTTTATTAAATATAACTGAACACTAGATAACAAAGTAACAAAAGGCACAACCGAAACAGCTCTGTCAGGTGTAATACACTAAACAGAAAATAACTACCCACAAATCATAGTGGGAAAACAGGATACCTAAGTATGGTTCTCAATCAGAGACAACGATCGACAGCTGCCTCTGATTGGGAACCATACCAGGCCAAACACAGAAATACAAAACCTAGAACAAAAACCTAGAATGCCCACCCCAACTCAAGCCCTGACCAAACTAAAACAGACATAACTAAGGTCAGGACGTGACAGTACCCCCCCCGAATGGTGCGGACCCTGGTCGCAAAACCTAAACCCATAGGGGAGGGTCTGGGTGGGCATCTGTCCGCGGTGGTGGCTCTGGCGTGGGACGTGGACCCTACTCCACCATAGTCTTGGCCCACTTAAGTGGCACCTTTGGAGCGGCGACCCTCACCGCCGACCTCGGACTGGGGACCCTTGCAGCGGGCCTCGAATAGATGGGAGACTCTGGCGGCGCCGGAGTGAAGGGCAGCTCTGGAGGCGCCAGAGAGACAGGAGGTAGACTCTGGCAGCTCAGGACAGACGGGAGGGAGACTCTGGCATCTCAGGACAGACAGGAGACTCTGGCAGCTCAGGACAGACGGGCGACTCTGGCAGCTCAGGACAGACGGGCGACTCTGGCAGCTCAGGACAGACGGGCGACTCTGGCAGCTCAGGACAGATGGGCGACTCTGGCAGCTCATGACAGACGGGAGCACCTGTAGGGAGGAGACGGAGAGACAGCCTGGTGCGGGGTGCTGCCACCGGAGGCCTGATGCGTGGAGGAGGCACCGAATAGACCGGACCGTGGAGGCGCACTGGAGGTCTCGAGCACCGAGCCTGCACAACCCCACCCGGCTGGATACTCCCCGTAGCCCGGCCAGTGCGGTGGGGTGGAACAGACCGCACTGGGCTGTGCTGGTGCACCGGGGGCTTGTGCCATGTACCGAGGAGACGCACTGGAGACCAGATGCGCTGAGCCGGCTTCATGGCACCTGGCTCGATACCCACTCTAGCCTGGCCGATACGAGGAGCTGCGATGTAACGCACCGGGCTATGCCTGCGCACTGGGGACACCATGCGCCTCACGGCATAACACGGTGCCTGCCCGGTCCACCTCTCTCCACGGTAAGCACGGGGAGTTGGCGCAGGTCTCCTATTTGACTTCACCACACTCCCCGTGTGCTCTCCCCAATAAATATTTGGGGCTGCCTCTCATCCCAGCCGTGCTTCCGTGCTGCCGTGCTGCCTCCTCATACCACCGCTGCTCAGCTTTCGCTGCCTCCAACTCTGCTTTGGGGCGGCGATATTCCCCAGCCTGTGCCCAGGGTCCCTTGCCGTCCAGAATCTCCTCCCATGTCCAGGAGTCTTGAGATTTCTGCCGCTGCCCGCTACCACGCTGCTTGGTCCTTGGTTGGTGGGTGATTCTGTAACGCTCGTCTTCCTCCTCTTCTGAGGAGGAGTAGTAGGAAGGATCGGAGGACCAATGCGCAGCGTGATACGTGTTCATGGTGATAATTATTACACTCAGAACACTAAAACAAAAAAAAAAACTAAGAGAATGACATGAAATGGAACAGTCCTGTCTGGTGACATACACATAGACAGAAAACAATCACCCACACCACACAGGTGGGAAAAGGCTACCTAAGTATGATTCTCAATCAGAGACAACTAACGACACCTGCCTCTGATTGAGAACCATACCAGGCCAAACACAAAAACACTACATAGAAAAAGGAACATAGACAACCCACCCAACTCACGCCCTGACCACTAAAACAAAGACATAACAAAAGAACTAAAGTCAGAACGTGACATGGATTATTAATAAACATCTCTTCAAGTGCTGTCGCAAAAAACCATCAAGCGCTATGCTGAACTGGATCTCATGAGGATCACCACAGGAAAGGAAGACCTAGAGTTCCTTCTGCTGCAGAGGATAATTTCATTAGAGTTAACTGCACCTCAGATTGCAGCTCAAATAAATGCTTAACAGATTTCAAGTAACAGAAACACCTCAACATCAACTGTTCAGAGGAGACTGCATGAACCAGGCTTTCATGGTCGAATTGATGTAAAGAAATCACTACTAAAGGACACTAATAAGAAGAAGAGACTTGCTTGGCCCAAGAAACACGAGCAATGAACATTAGACCGGTGGAAATCTGTTCTTTCATCTGATGAATCAAAATGTGACATTTTTGGTTCCAACCATCATGTCTTTGTGAGAAACAGAGTAGGTGAACGGATGATCTCCGCATGTTTTATTTTATGTTTTTATTTCCCCTTTTATATAACTAGGTAAGCTAGTTGAGAACAAGTTCTCATTTACAACTGCGACCTGGCCAAGATAAAGCAAAGCAGTGCGACACAAACAACAACAAAGTTACACATGGAATAAACAAACATGCAGTCAATAACACAATATAAAAAGGTATATATATAGTGTGTGCAAATGAGGTAAGATAAGGGAGGAAAGGCAATAAATAGTGGTGAAATATTAACAATTTAGAAACTAAACACTGGATTGATAGATGTGCAGAAGATGAATGTGCAAGTAGATATGCTGGGGTGCAAAGGAGAAAAACAAAAAAAATAACAGAATGGAGATGAGGTAGTTGGATTGGATATTTACAGATGGGCTATGCACAGGTGCAGTGATCTGTGAGCTGCTCTGAGAGCTGGTGCTTAAAGCTAGTGAGGAAGATAGCTTCTGTCCCCAGCTTCTGTGATTTTTGCAATTCGTTCCAGTCGTTGGCAGCAGAGAACTGGACGGAAAAGCGGCCAAAGGAGGAATTGGCTTTGGGTGTGACCAGTGAAATATACCTGCTGGAGCGTGCTACGCGTGGGTGCTGCTATGGTGACCAGTGAGCTGAGATAAGACGGGGCTTTACCTAGCAAAGACTTAGATGACCTGTAGCCAGTGGGTTTGGCGACAAATATGAAGCGAGGGCCAGCAAACGAGAACATACAGGTTGCAGTGGTGGGTAGTATATGGGGCTTTGGTGACAAAACAGATGGCACTGTGATAGACTACATACTATTTTCTGAATAGAGTGTCGGAGGCTATTTTATAAATGACATCGCCGAATTCAAGGATTGGTAGGATAGTCAGTTTTACGAGGGTACGTTTGGCAAGATGAGTGAAGGATGCTTCGTTGCGAAATAGAAAGCCGATTCTAGATTTCATTTTGGATTGGAGATGCTTAATGTGAGTCTAGAAGGAGAGTTTACAGTCTAACCAGACACCTACTGTAGGTATCTGTAGATGTCCACATATTTTAAGTCAGAACCGTCCAGAATAGTGATGCTGGACGGGCAGGCAACTGCTGGTCGCAATCGGCTGAAGAGCATGCATTTAGTTTTACTTTCATTTAAGAGCAGTTGTAGGCCATGGACGGAGAGTTGTATGGCGTTGAAGCTCGTCTGGATGTTAGTTAACACAGTGTCCAAAGAAGGGCCAGAAGTATACAGAATGGTATCGTCTGCATAGAGGTTGATCAGAGAATCATGAGCAGCAAGAATGAAATCATTGATGTGTACAGAGAAAAGAGTCAACCTGAGAATTGAACCCTGTGGCACCCCCATAGAGACTGCCAGAGGTCCGGACAACAGGCCCTCCGATTTGACACACTGAACTCTGTCTGAGAAGTAGTTGGTGAACCAGGCGAGGCAGTCATTTGAGAAGCCAAAGCTGTCGATAAGAATTTGGTGATTGACAGAGTCGAAAGCCTTGGCCAGGTCTATGAATACAGCTGCACAGTGTTGTCTCTTATCAATGGAGGTTATGATATCATTTAGGACCTTGAGCGTGGCTGAGGTGCATCCATGACTGCTCGGAAACCAGATTGCATAGCAGAGAAGGTACGGTGGGATTCGAAATGGTCAGTGATCTATTTGTTGACTTGGCTTACGAAGACCTTAGAAAGACAGGGTAGGATAGATATAGGTCTGTTGCAGTTTGGGTCTAGAGTGTCTCCCCCTTTGAAGAGGGGGATGACCGCGACAGCTTTCCAGTCTTTGGGGATCTCGATATGATGATATGAAAGAGAGGTTGAACAGGCTAGTAATAGGGGTTGCAACAATTTTGGCTGATAATTTTTGAAAGATAAGCTCCAGATTATCTAGCCCTGCTCATTTGTAGGTGTCCAGATTTTGCAGCTCTTTCAGAACATCAGCTATCTGGATTTGGGTGAAGGAGAAATGGGGCTTGGGCAAGTTCCTGTGGGGGGTGCAGGGCTGTTGACCAGGGCAGGGGTGGCCAGGTGGAAAGCATGGCCAGCCGTAGATAAATCCTTGTTTAAATTCTCAATTATCGTGGATTTATCGGTGGTGACAGTGTTTCCTAGCCTTAGTGCAGTGGGCATCTGGGAGGAGGTGCTCTTATTCTCCATGGACTTTACAGTGTCCCAGAACTTTTTGGAGTTTGTGCTACAGGATGCAAATTTCTGTTTGAAAAAGCTAGCCTTTACTTTCCTAACTGCCTGTGTATATTGGTTCCTAACTTCCCTGAAAGTTGCATATTGCGGGGGCTATTCCGTGCTAATGCAGTACACCACAGGATGTTTTTGTGCTGGTCAAGGGCAGTCAGGTCTGGAGTGAACCAAGGGCTATGTGGTTGCCACCGTGAAGCATGGAGGAGGTGGGATGGTGTGGGGTGCTTTGCTGGTGACACTGTCTGTGATGTATTTAGAATTCAAGGCACACTTAACCAGCATGGCTACCATAGCATTCTGCAGCCATACGCCATATTATCTGGTTTCGCTTCGTGGGACTAGCATTTGTTTTTCAACAGGACAATGACCCAACACACCTCCAGGTTGTGTAAGGGCTATTTTACCCAGAAAGGCATTGATGGAATGCTGCATCAGATGACCTGGCCTCCACAATCACCTGACCTCAACCCAATTGAGATGGTTTGGGATGAGTTGGACGCAGAGTGGCGGAAAAGCAGCCAACAAGTGGTCAGCAAAATGGGGGAACTCCTTCAAGACTATTGGAAAAGTATTCCTCATGAAGCTCATTGAGAGAATGCCAAGAGTGTGCAAAGCTGTCATCAAGGCAAAGGGTGGCTACTTTGAAGATTCTCCGATATGAAATATACTTTGATTTGTTTAACACTTTTTTGGTCATAGTTTTGATGTCTTCACTATTATTCTACAATGTAGAAAATAGTTAAAATAAAGAACAATTATTGAATGAGTATGTGTGTCCAAACTTTTGACTTGTACAGTATATATTGCTTTATTATGGCATCCGAAGGTTTAAGAGTAGTGGTTGCTTCCTTCTAGTAAATGGTTTCCTCATAGTCAAGAACTGGCAGGAAAGTTGACTGTAGAATCTACTTCCTGCCATTTAGAGAGAGACAAGGTCTGTTTCTAAAAAAAGAAGCCCACTTTAAATATTAGCTTTTTGACTAGCTCATCTGTATGTTTTTTATTTTTATTTTTTACATTAAATCTTTGTCAATCCAAATGCCCATATATTTATAGGCAGGCACCCATTCATTGTCTATCACCCATAATGCACCACACAATGAGATGAACTTAAGGTCCAATGCTTGGCGTTTCTCTTCATGTGTGAAGGCATGTGCTGATAATGAATTAGGGAACAGGTTGTCAGGATGTATTTAATGCTAAATTAACGTATATGTGTGATGGTCCCTATAAGAATGAGACATAATAAAGAGAATTATACTAACACTACGGTCCTTTGTCTCAGGTTGGAAGAAGCTCTCCGGGTGTTTTCATTTCCGAAGGTGAGTAAACATTGTGCAGTCAATTATCACACTTCTGTTTGGGCAAGCTAATCAAAGCTTTCCTTGTCTATTCATCATCTAAATTTAACACAGGTGCCCTGCCCAGAGGAAAATCTCTTGGCTCAGAAAAAAACCTGCATACGTTAAGTATGGATTAGAATGTCATTTGAGGGCATAGTAGTATTTGTGCCCCTTGAATCTTCCGATTTTACAGACTCACCCACTTGACTCAGTCAAGCGTTGACTGCACAAAGGACCTAAAAATTATATACATTTGTGAACAGAAAACTGAAGTTCTCTAGTTGTATCTGATAAGAGTTTAAAAAAAGGATAGTTCAGCCAAAATGACACATTGGTTTCCTTACCCTGTAAGCAGTCTATGGACGAGGTATGACAGAAATCCATGCTTTTGTTTTGGTTTCCCTGGCACTGTTTCCACATGCTAACATGATATAATGTGAGTTGAGTCATCCGAACACAGAGTTCTCTTTTAAATGTCAGGTCTGGAAGGGCAAAATATGCATTTTTGTACGCATGTTATCCTGATATTGTTTGGATCTGGTTGTCCCCGTCCCAAAGTGGATGAGCTCGCATTGCGCTCAATCTCAACATAGTGTTGATTCAATCAGGCAACTCAAAACTCTGCCCCAAACCTGTTTTGGGGTCGAGAGGCACCTTTTCATAATAAAGTTGGTGTAAATACCTTCCTAGCCTGTGAGGGAAAGTACTTGCTGGCTACATAAAATGCAAGCCAGCTAACTAATATTTAGAAAATGTTTTTATGTGTATTTATATAAATGGTGATGCTAACCCATTTGTAATCGCTTTAGCTTTTTGCTAGGTAGCTTTGTGGATAGATACAGTAGTTTGCCAATGCCATCGGTTGTGTCATCTTGATCTCTTCGTCACCAATTGCAGCTGGTTACAGGCATTTTAATATAGAGAGGGAATTGGCAGTCCAGACACACTGTGGATACAGTAATCACATTTAAACATTGGCGTAAAGTACTTAAATAAATATACATTACAGTACTACTCAAGTCGTTTTTTTGGGGTATTTTTACTTACCTGTTTAAATTTTTTTATTTTGTAATTTTCCCCCTTTTTCCCCCAATTGATAGTTATGGTCTTGTCCCATTGCTGCAAGTCCCCTATTGACTCAGGAGAGGCAAATGTCGAGAGCCATGCATTCTCCGAAGCACGACAATGCCACGTCGCACTACTTTTTGACACACTACTCGCTAAACCCAGAAGCCAGCCACACCAATGAGTCGGAGTTAACACTGTCCAGCTGGCGACCCAAGTCAGCTTGCAGGCGCCCTGCCCGCCACAAGGAGTTGCTAGAGCGCAATGGGGCAAGGAAATCCCGGCTGTCCAAACCCTCCCCGGACAACCCTGGGCCAATGCAACGCTTTAGACCCCTTGCCACTCAGGAGGCCCCCTCTATTTATATTTTTGACAACTTTTATTTTTTTACCTCACTACATTTCTAAAGACAATATTGTACTCTTTACTCCACAAATTTTCCCTGACTACCAATCTCATGTAAATAATGTCTGAGTGTTGGAGTGTGTCCCTAGCTTCCATACATTTTAAAAACAAGAAAGTGGTGCCATCTGCTTTGCTTTTTACTTCAATAAATTTCTAATGAAAATAATGTACTTTTTACTCAATACAATTTCCCTGACATCAAAAGTACTCAGTTCATTTTGTATGCTTAGCAAGACAGGAAGTCCAAATCACACAATTATCAAGAGAACATCCCTGGTCATCTCTACTACCCTCTGGACACACTTAACACAAATGCTTTGTTTGTTAATGATGTTGGAGCGTGACTTCTCTGGCTATAATTTTAGACTTCAGACTTAACACAAATGCTTTGTTTGTAAATGATGTTGGAGCGTGCCCCTGGCTATAATTTTAGACTTCAGACTTAACACAAATGCTTTGTTTGTTAATGATGTTGGAGCGTGCCCCTGGCTATAATTTTAGACTTCAGACTTAACACAAATGCTTTGTTTGTTAATGATGTTGGAGCGTGCCCCTGGCTATAATTTTAGACTTCAGAAGTAGTATTTTACTGGTTGACTTTCACTTGAGTCATTTTCTATTACAGTATTTTAAACTTTTTGTTTGTTTGTTTTTTTGTTGTTTGAATTTTACCCCTTTTTGTGGTATCCAATTGTTTTTAGTAGCTTGTCTTGTCTCATCACGACTCCTGTGGCGGGCCGGGCGCAGTGCACGCTAATTGGTTAGCGCCACAGGAGTCGTGATGGTTTCCCATATGGGCTCTGGAGAGACGAAGGTTGAGAAAGTCATGCATCCTCTGATACACAACCCAACCAAGCCTCACTGCTTCTTAACACAGTGCGCATCCAACCCGGAAGCCAGCCACACCAATGTGTCGGAGGAAACTCCGTGCACCTGGCAACCTTGGTTAGCGTGCACTGCGCCCGGCCCGCCACAGGAGTCGCTGGTGTGCAATGAGACAAGGACATACCTACCGGCCAAGCCCTTCCTAACCCGGACGATGCTCGGTCAATTGTGCGTCGCCCCCACGGACTTCCCGGTTGCAGCCGGTTACGACAGAGCCTGGACGCGAACCCAGAGTCTCTGATGGCACAGCTGGCGCTGCAGTACAGCGCCCTTAACCACTGCGCCCACGGGAGGCCCTGTATTTTTACTTTTACTCAAGTATGACAATTGGGTATTTTTTCCACCCCTGTTTACAACCAAATACTTTTAGACTTTTACTCAAGTAATATTTTACTGGCTGACTTTCACTTTGACTTCCACCTCCACCACATTTAAAATAAACACATCCAGGTGTAGACTCACTGATGTGATCAGAATTCAATGATCGGAATACAATAGCTACAAGTCTCAACAGGGCCAGTGTTTTCCCTCTCACTCTATCCCATCCTTTTCAAAGGGTTTGGGCTGTACAGGTATCAGACAACCCCTGAAAAGTCTCTGTTTTGCCGAGATGATGCATCGTCTGTCCCGGGTTACCCTTTTTCCACAGACGTTGATAGGGTATCCTGGGCATCCCTGCCTGGTGCCACGGTATACTTGGACCTGTCAGAGTCCACCCACAATCTCCTCAGAGCAGCTTGCTGCATAACACTACAGAGAGACATTCTCTCAAAATCCAGCCGTGTATGTCCAAAGATAACCCAGAGCGGTATGGACACATGCCAAATCATTACACTGCAGAAACCTCTCAGACAGAGAGAGCAAGGGAGAGAGAGAGAGAGAGAGAGAAAGAGAGAGACAGGGAGAGAGGGATAGGTGGAGAGCAACAAGTGGCTGATCCATCCCATTCATGCCAAACACTTCCCTTCCTGCTAACACTCCTCCAGCCCTCCTTTGTATTTTATTATCTTCCTGGCTTCATCAGATCTCTCTGTTTCTCAGAGAGCTGCAGTGTGTTCATTTACAGTTCCATAATGAATAACTGTGACTTATCTCTTCCGTAGATCTGATTAATGACATTTGACATTTGTAGCATCCTGTCTGAGAAATATGCCTCCTGCCTTAACGCCCTCCCCTCCTTTCAATGGAGGTGCATTGTCCAGTTTCAGACTGAATTGAAAGAAGACATAAAACTTAGCTGATTTAAATCATTGTAGTCATTCCACCAATTTGGTGCCTTTTGAGATGTGAAACTTCGTGGGGGAAAAAAACGTTTGATTTCACCTAATTTTACATTCTGTCATGAAGAGCAGGTGAATTCACCAATTTGTAAGTCGCTCTGGATAAGAGCGTCTGCCAAATGACTTAAATGTAAATGTAAAGAGCACATGTTCAACTTAATAAAAAAAAAGTTTTTCCTTCTCGAGGTTAAATAAAAAATATGTTTTCCTGTCTCAAGAGGGACGTTTTCCCGCCTCCAATGACTCCCCATCCCGCATGAGGGAGCGTAATCATCGACTGACACTAATTAGCATAACGCAACGGACATACATATTCCTAGAAAATATTCCTATTCATGAAAATCACAAGTGAAATATATTGAGACACAGCTTAGCCTTTTGTTAATCACCCTGTCATCTCAGATTTTCAAAATATGCTTTACAACCAAAGCTAGACAAGCATTTGTGTAAGTTTATCGATAGCCTAGCATAGCATTTTGTCCAGCTAGCAGCAGGAAACTTGGTGACGGAAATCAGAAAAGCAATCAAATTAAATCGTTTACCTTTGATGAGCTTTGGATGTTTTCACTCACGAGACTCCCAGTTAGATAGCCAATGTTCTTTTTTTCCAAAAATATTATTTTTGTAGGTGAAATAGCTCTGTTTGTTCTTCACGTTTGGCTGAGAAATCACCTGGAAATTGCAGTCACGAAAACACTGAAAAATATTCCAAATTAGCTCCATCCATAATATCGACAGAAACATGGCAAACGTTGTTTATAATCAATCCTTAAGGTGTTTTTCAAATATCTTTTCGATAATATATCCACCGGGACAATTGGTTTTTCAGTAGGACCGATTGGAATAATGGCTACCTCTGTATTTTACGCGAGAATCATTCTGGGAGCCATCAGGTGACCAGTTGCGCAATGTAGCCGCTTACGGGTATTCTTCAACATAAATGCGTAAAACTACGTCACAATGCTGTAGACACCTTGGAGAATACGGAGCAAAAGTAATCTGGTTGATATCCCATTCACTGCTCAATAGGGACGCATTGGAACGCAGGGCTTTCAAAACATGAGGCACTTCCGGATTGGATTTTTCTCAGGCGTTCGCCTGCAATATCAGTTCTGTTATACTCACAGACAATATTTTTATAGTTTTGGAAACTTTAGAGTGTTTTCCATCCTAAGCTGTCAATTATATGCATATTCTAGCATCTTGTCCTAGCAAAATATCCCGTTAAGTACAGGAACGTTATTTTTCCAAAAATGAAAATACTGCCCCCTAGTCACAAAAGGTTAAATAAAAAATGACTAGAGCCTATCAAGTGCCAAATAAATAAAACAGTAACAGTTGACCGTAAACAGGGTTGACCGTAACAGGGTTGACCATAACAGGGTTGACCATAACAGGGTTGACCATAACAGGGTTGACCGTAACAGGGTTGACCGTAAACAGGGTTGACCGTAACAGGGTTGACCGTAACAGGGTTGACCGTAACAGGGTTGACCGTAACAGGGTTGACCGTAAAACAGGGTTGACCGTAACAGGGTTGACCGTAACAGGGTTGGCCGTAACAGAGTTGACGATTTCATCTCAAATTAGCCATACATCCCCTTGTGACAGGGGAAATTGAAGTTTGTTGTGTGTAACAGGGAGGGGCAATTGTGTGCAAGTTTCACACAAGAAAAAACGTTAAAAATGTCTAACCTGTCTATCTATGGTTAACAGGGTTGACGGGGTTACGCTCGACCTGCTCAATTTTCCATCACAAAACACCAGAAAATTGTCAAAAAGAGTAGAACTAGCTCACCTGCTTTTAGACTCTGATTTGACTATTAGATGTTTCTTTTGAATTATATTTCCAAAAAGGAATAGTTTTACCATTTTATAACGAGAGTTCAGTTCATGTAGCATGGTTGACCTTAAAATTAATCACTAATCATGTAAAAAATAAATACAAATTTTCAGAAATGACTGTCAAAGCAACAAGATAACTATGGCTTTACAACGATGGTGAAAACTTGTTGGTGTTAAGTGAGTTAAAAGTCACAGAGGGATGTTAAAAAGCTGAATTTTAGGAACTTTAGCAAGACTTAATTCATATAGAAAATCTGATTCATTGAATTATCCATGTGGTCATCATTAAAGGGGACTTCATTTTAATATAACAGGCCTTTAAAATTCAATATTATTGCACATTTTCTACTTAAAATATCAAAGGAATGTCAAAGGCACTCATTTTGTGGAACAACCCTGTGATAGCACTCTAGGTCTTACAAAATAGATCAAATCATATCAAAGTTTAATACAAGTCTACTACTCAGCTCTAATGAGCCCACAGGTTAGATTGACATATACTGTACACGTGAGGTGTATGTCTGTTAACATCAATTCATCATATGGCTAAATCAAACCAAGATGCATCATTTTAACCAGTTCCATTTATAATATTTATAATATTAATATATATACTTTTATCCAAATCTTCTTACAGTAGTTTGTGCATAATTTTGGGGGATGGCTAGGCCCACAACCCTGACTTTATAAGCACCATGCTCTACCAACTGAACCACACTGGACCACCAGAATCCCATTGAGCCAAGTCGAGGTGGAGTTAAGGGACCACAGTCAATTGGTATGAATCACATTGCTCTATTTTTCCCCAGGAGAACCTTAAGTTAATCTTTAGTTTTTTTTCTCTCATTGACTCCTCACAAGAACGGCCACTGTGTTTCCTGGAATCTCTTTCTTCATCATAGTCTTGAAGGCCCCCCCCCCGCTGGAACAGTGCTGTAAAGCGAAACTAGCCTCAATGGAAAAAAGTGGCCCACAGTTCCGTTTGCTGATGATTATAATAATTTAAATCCTAAGAAGAAGAAAGAAAAACTCGGCATCAGAAGGTCACTCCAGAATTAAGCTGCTTCAAGTTGATGCAGATTTCAATGTCATTGGTCCAATGGTAGCTTACGGATTCCGTTTTCAACCACACGTCTTTTAAATATGTACAAGAGTCCATCAGAAGCCCTATTGTCAGTGTTATAACAGTTATACAACCTTAGGAAGACTGGATAGGCACGCTCTCTCATTGAGTGTTATAACAGTTATACAACCTTAGAAGACTGGATAGGCACGTGTTATAACAGTTATCCAACCTTAGGCAGACTGGATAGGCACGCTCCTGGGCAGATGGATAGGCACGCTCTGTTATAACAGTCAACCTTCATCATATGGTGTTATAACAGTTATCCAACCTTAGGCAGACTGGATAGGCCGCTCTCTGTCAGTGTTATAACAGTTATCCAACCTGTAGGCAGACTGGATAGGCACGCCTCAATAACAGTTATACAACCTTAAAACGTCCCTATTGTCAGTGTTATAACAGTTATCCAACCTTAGGCAGACTGGATAGGCACGCTCTCTATTGTCAGTGTTATAACAGTTATACAACCTTAGGCAGAAGAAATTGTCAGTGTTATAACAGTTATACAACCTTAAAAGTGTTATAACAGTTATCCAACCTAGGCAGACTGGATCAGAATTGTCAGTGTTATAACAGAAACCTTAAGACTGATAGGCACGCTCTCTATTGTTCAGTTATCCAACCTTAAGTTTTATAACAGTTATCCAACCTTAGGCAGATTTCTCTATTGTCAGTGTTATAACAGTTATACAACCTTAGGCAGACTGGATAGGCCAAGTGTTATAACAGTTATCCAACCTTAGGCAGACTGGATTCACGTCCCTATTGTCAGTGTTATAACAGTTATCCAACCTTAGGCAGACTGGATAGGCACGCTCCTATTGTCAGTGTTATAACAGTTATACAACCTTAGGCAGACTGGATAGGCACGCTCTTTTATAACAGTTATGTACAAGAGTCCATCAGTGTTATAACAGTTATCCAACCTTAGGCAGACTGGATATAGGCACGCTCCCTATTGTCAGTGTTATAACAGTTATACAACCTTAGGAAGACAGTATAGGGACTCCACCTATGTTCAGTGTTTCGTCACTAGATAACGGAATTTGTTATCTCCGTATGTTATTCTTTAGAAAGCTCAAATTTGAACCTTAAAGTTATGAACCAAGAAGGACATCATACATTTGAAGCTCAGGTTGCAATTTGGGGAGGGAAAACACTAGAATGTCTATGGGTGGCAACCTCTGCATCACTTTTTCCCTTGTGGATTGTCGTGGTTGATGTCTACATTATCAAAATAAACGTTTTTGGAGGAAAGCAGCTCTCTACTTCAGCACCTGCAACGCTGTAGACACAGTCATACTAGTTCCAGATGAAGAGTTCAATACTCTCAACTATATACGCAGCTAGACGGTACCTGCTTCATGTCAGGACTTGTCAGTAGTGTTTAGAAATGTTAGGTTTGAAGAACAAATGGTTATGTAAACAACGTTTGTGGGTGTTACAAACCATATTTGAATAGAAGTAAAACAAATAAATTGTTATCAACAAATGAAAGGAGACTTGTTACGGTGTGTTGTTATTACAATGTTATTACCAAACGCCTCAAAACTATCCAGCAAAGCATGTTTTTGTCTAGCAATGTTTCCAGAAGGTTTTTCCCAAAGGCTGCAGTTTTCTCTGCCTTTGTTTTGTTCTCTGGCCTTCTTGTGAAATTATGAACTTAGCCAATGCCAAGTAGTTCATATTACTATCATTGGTGGCCTGCACTGATACAGTTGGTACTAAACTGAAACATAATTCTGTCAGAGAATTGCATGCAATTGCACCTGTGGGGCCTGCACGATGACAGATAGGTCATATTATGTGCTCAGTAAACGCATATGGAGGTGACTTTAAGTGTAGGATCTGAGTGTTAAATTAAATGACTTAACTTGAAAATGTGCTTGTGGTAACTGAAGGAAGTGGTGCTGCTAAGCTGCCTGTGGTGATTCTTGACTTGACAAAGAGACTTTTTGGTCTCAATTAGATTCACCATAATGGTTGAGGCTTCCAAAGATTTTATTATACTTTAGCTCTTTAGCTTTCTCCCACTTGGAAAAGCAGCAAAATGGAGGATTTGTCAGATCACGTCATTGGTGTCAATAGGTTGGCCCGACTTACAAGACTCTCTGAAGCTATGTTTCCCCTTTTTTTCCCTTTTAAGTCTGAAACAATTCAGACACCTTACACTGAAGTCACTTAGTCACTTAACAGGGTGTTTTAATAGCGCACTACACCTCACAGGTGAGCTATCATCCCTGCTATGTTTACAATGTAAGTACTTACTGAATCTTCATTTGATCGCTTTTATAAATTACTCTTCACTACATTGTCCAATTACAGATAACAGTTTTTTTCTCTATTAATTTTTTTTTTTTTTGGGGGTGGGGGAGGGAATCTTAGCAGACTGGCGAATTAGCTGGACATTCTTATTGCTTGTTTTGGCGGCGGACCAGGTGTGCTGTTCTGTTCTCCACTTCCTTTACCAGTTCTCCACCTCAGACCACTTCCTTTACCAGTTCTCCACCTCAAACCACTTCCTTTACCAGTTCTCCACCTCAAACCACTTCCTTTACCAGTTCTCCACCTCAAACCACTTCCTTTACCAGTTCTCCACCTTAGACCACTTCCTTTACCAGTTCTCCACCTCAGACCACTTCCTTTAGCAATTCTCCACCATCCACTGACTAACAGTGATATCCTCATGTTGGAGGCTGAAGGGGAAGTGATATCCTCATGTTGGAGGCTGAAGGGGAAGTGATAACCTCATGTTAGAGGCTGAAGGGGAAGTGATATCCTCATGTTGGAGGCTGAAGGGGAAGTGATATCCTCATGTTGGAGGCTGAAGGGAAGTGATATCCTCATGTTGGAGGCTGAAGGGGAAGTGATAATCCTCATGTTGGAGGCTGAAGGGGAAGTGATATCCTCATGTTGGAGGCTGAAGGGGAAGTGATATCCTCATGTTGGAGGCTGAAGGGAAGTGATAACCTCATGTTAGAGGCTGAAGGGGAAGTGATATCCTCATGTTGGAGGCTGAAGGGGAAGTGATATCCTCATGTTGGAGGCTGAAGGGGAAGTGATATCCTCATGTTGGAGGCTGAAGGGGAAGTGATATCCTCATGTTGGAGGCTGAAGGGGAAGTGATATCCTCATGTTGGAGGCTGAAGGGGAAGTGATATCCTCATGTTGGAGGCTGAAGGGGAAGTGATATCCTCATGTTGGAGGCTGAAGGGGAAGTGATATCCTCATGTTGGAGGCTGAAGGGGAAGTGATATCCTCATGTTGGAGGCTGAAGGGGGAGTGATAGAATGGAAGTATATATAGAGACTGTTTAGTGCTAAAAATAAGGGGTGAAATATATGTAAAAAAACAAACCTTTTGACTTTTTGAGGGGAGACTATCTGTTGTTCCATGTAGTGAATCCGTTATTTAATGTATTTGCATAGGCTAATAGCGGTAAAGCCAAACATTACAGTTTTTTATGCTTCAAGGTGTCTTAAAATTCGATATCAAATAGAAAAATGATCATTGGTATGATCTCCTTAAAACAATGTGAATTGCTATTAACCCTGGTCACTTGGAGACAAGATTTGGTCTGCCTGTCGGTGTAATGTGCTCCAATCAGGACTCGCCAAGCCTGGAGCCAGAGGAGGGGCTAGTGCCCCCCATGCCAGGCTCTACCAATGAAAGGGGTCACCATGGTGATGCTTCAAATCTTAGGGTAAATTCCCCCGTCTGGTCTCAAGAAACAGGGCTGTGTACTGCAAACCAGAAACCCAAACATAGGTCGCAACTTGTCTTAAAAGAATGCAGAAAAAGCATTATTTCTAGGTTGCCGTTTTGATTCGTATGAATATCTTTAATCGTTACCAGAAATATGTCTATTTGTTTATGGCAGGAAGTCAATATGCGTGTCTAAGCAGGAGTATCCTAAATTGAGATGCTACGTTGTCATTGTTCAGCATTGATAAAGGAGCACATTGTCTCAGCCCAAACAGAGGGACTGTGTTTATGGTTACCATTCACGGTATCCGCTGACTAACAATGACTCACCATTGCGCCTCATTTGCGAGTTAATTTCAACGCAAATGTAAAACCCATGAAATAATCGGACCCCCGATTCACCATGGAATCCATATGGAGAGTGTTGATCTAAGTATTTCCCTGTGTTTTGGAACGGCGTATCGTCATCGGAACTACGCATCGTCCTCTTTGTCTGTGTCATCTTCCTTTGGCCCGCTGCATCAGTCGATTCCATGAGTCAGGATGCTGAACAGACACAGCCTCAAAGACTCACACTGACAACCTTTCAGGATCCCTCGATGTGTTAGAGGGGAGAGTCTAGGACTCACGCTAACATGTGCTACCTTTCTATGGACCTTCCAATCCTAGCACCCTTGTTGTTGATGTGTTATGAGGGAGAGTCCTGGCTGTCTCTTGTTGTTGATGTGTTAGAGGAGAGTCCTGGCTGTCTCTTGTTGTTGATGTGCTAGAGGGGAGAGAGTCCTGGCTGTCTCTTGTTGTTGATGTGTTAGAGGGAGAGTCCTGGCTGTCTCTTGTTGTTGATGTGTTAAGAGGTCCTGGCTGTCTCTTGTTGTTGAGAGCAGAAATGGCTATGTGCTAGTGCCTTGTTGTTGATGTGTTAGAGGGAGAGTCCTGGCTGTCTCTTGTTGTTGATGTGTTACAGCACAGGAAAGCTCTTTTCTTAAGTATGGGGATGGTTTTCAGCTACGTCAATAAAGCAGGCTGAGAGAGCCTGAGAGAGTCTTATCTTGGGCTAAAGGCCTGCCTTTGGCCTGGGCGAACAGGAAGGGAACCGTGACACAAATCCCCTGCCCTTATTCCCATTACGAAAGTTTTATCATTTACCATAAAGAGAAACACTGCCCCAGCTTCCTTCCCTGCAAACCGGAGGAGAAATCTAAGTGCTATTTTTACTTTGACGAGCGACTCAACATGAGCGATCTGGGTAAAAGAGAGATAAGTATCTTCATTGACTTGTGTTTTGTAGAGGAAGTGTGACTGCGGTCAAATAACATATCACAGCTTATTCCATGGGACTTATGAGCAATTCTCATACATGTGTTGAGTGTTTATCATTCAATAATAGAGAAAATTGACCACAGTGGTTGACCAGTCTCAGCCAGTCTCAGCCAGTCTCAGCCAGTCTCAGCCAAAGTGATGGCCCCAATCATATTTCGTAATCATCCATCTAGTATGGTGTTGGAAGTGTTACAACACAAATCAACATAGTATCATTAGTAAGACATTTTCTTTGAAAAAGGTATCAGATGAGGACATCAGCACTGGTAGAACTATTTAACAAGTGCTAACTGTTTTTTCCTTCGCTTCAGCAGGCTCGGGGAGGGGACTATGTCCGAACTTGCATACTAAAAACTCTACATAGCTTGAGAGTAATTTGATTAATGAATCGGTAGTGACAGCCAGCAGCATAATATTGAAACCGGTCCCAAAGTATCAACTCTGATTTAGAATATGTAACAATTGAGAGAACACAACAGATGAAAGAAGTGATTGTATTGCAAGTACCAGATTAACAACTCATGTTATCTCCCTACGCCAAGTCTGACGCGAGGCTCCGGAGAAGGAATATTTAGTGGGGTATTTAGTGGGGTAATATTTAGTGTGGTAGGAATATTTAGTGTAGTAGGAATATTTAGTGGGGTAGGAATATTTAGTGGGGTAGGAATATTTAGTGGGGTAGGAATATTTAGTGGGGAAGGAATATTTAGTGGGGTAGGAATATTTAGTGGGGTAGGAGATTTTGGTGGGGTAGGAATATTTAATGGGGTAGGAATATTTAATGGGGTAGGATTTATTTAGTGGGGTAGGAATATTTAGTGGGGTAGGAATATTTAGTGGGGTAGGAATATTTAGTGGGGTAGGAATATTTAATGGTGTAGGATTATTTAGTGGGGTAGGAATATTTAGTGTGGTAGGACTATTTAGTGTGGTAGGAATATTTAGTGGGGTAGGAATATTTAGTGTGGTAGGAATATATTGAGTGGGGTAGGAATATTTAGAGGGGTAGGAATATTTAGTGTGGTAGGAATATTTAGTGGGGTAGGAATATTTAATGGGGTAGGAATATTTAGTGGGGTAGTAATATTTAGTGGGGTAGGAATATTTAGTGGGGTAGGAATATTTAGTGTGGTAGGAATATTTAGTGGGGGTAGGAATATTTAGTGGGGTAGGAATATTTAGTGGTAGGAATATTTAGTGTGGTAGGAATATTTAGTGGGGTAGGAATATTTAGAGGGATAGGAATATTTAGTGTGGTAGGAATATTTAGTGGGGTAGGAATATTTAATGGGGTAGTAATATTTAGTGGGGTAGGAATATTTAAATATTTAGGGTAGGAATATTTAGTGTGGTAGGAATATTTAGTGGGGTAGGAATATTTAGTGGGTAGGAATATTTAGTGGTAGGAATATTTAGAGGGGAAGGAATATTTAGTGTGGTAGGAATATTTAGTGGGGTAGGAATATTTAGTGGGATAGGAATATTTAGTGGGGTAGGAATATTTAGTGGGGTAGGAATATTTAGAGGGGTAGGAATATTTAGTGGGGTAGGAATATTTAGTGGGGTAGGAATATTTATTGGGGTAGGAATATTTATTGGGGTGGGAATATTTAGTGGGGTAGGAATATTTAATGGGGTAGGATTATTTAGTGGGGTAGGAATATTTAGTGTGGTATGATTATTTAGTTTGGTAGGAATTTTTATTGGGGTAGGAATATTTAGTGTGGTAGGAATATTTAGTGGGGTAGGAATATTTAGTGGGGTAGGAATATTTAGTGTGGTAGATACTATTTAGTGTGGTAGGAATATTTAGTGGGGTAGGAATATTTAGTGGGGTAGGAATATTTAGGGGTAGGAATATTTAGTGTGGTAGGAATATTTAGTGGGGTAGGAATATTTAATGGGGTAGGAATATTTAGTGGGGTAGGATTATTTAGTGGGTAGGAATATTTTTGGGAATATTTAATGGGGTAGGAATATTTAGTGTGGTAGGACTATTTAATGGGGTAGGAATATTTTGTGTGGTAGGAATATTTATTGGGGTTTGGTAGTAATATTTAGTGGGGCAGGAATATTTAGTGTGGTAGGAATATTTAGTGGGGTAGGAATATTTAGTGGGGTAGGAATATTATTGGGGTAGGAATATTTTGTGTGGTAGGAATTTTTATTGGGGTAGGAATATTTAGTGGGTAGGAATATTTAATGGGGTAGGATTATTTAGTGGGGTAGGAATATTTAGTGTGGTAGGACTATTTAGTGTGGTAGGAATATTTAGTGGGGTAGGAGATTTTAGTGGGTAGGAATATTTAATGGGGTAGGATTTATTTAGGGGGTAGGAATATTTAGTGGGGTAGGAATATTTAGTGGGGTAGGAAAATTTAGTGAAGGAATATTTAGTGTGGTAGGAATATTTAGTGGGGTAGGAATATTTAGTGTGGTAGGAATATATTGGTGGGGAATAGGAATATTTAGAGGGGTAGTAATATTTAGTGTGGGCAGGAATATTTAGTGGGGTAGGAATATTTAATGGGGTAGGAATATTTAGTGGGGTAGTAATATTTAGTGGGGTAGGAATATTTAGTGGGGTAGGAATATTTAGTGTGGTAGGAATATTTAGTGGGGTAGGATTATTTAGTGGGGTAGGAATATTTAGTGTGGTAGGAATATTTAGTGGGGTAGGAATTTTTAGTGTGGTAGAAATATTTAGTGGGGTAGGAATATTTAGTGGGGTGGGAATATTTAGTGGGAATATTTAGAGGGGAAGGAATATTTAGTGTGGTAGGAATATTTAGTGGGGTAGGAATATTTAATGGGGTAGGAATATTTAGTGGGGGAATATTTAGTGTGGTAGGAATATTTAAAGGGGTAGGATTATTTAGGAAATATTTAGTGTGGTAGGATGGGGTAGGATTATTTAGTGGGGTAGGAATATTTAGTGTGGTAGGAATATTTAGTGTGGTAGGAATATTTAATCGGGTAGGAATATTTAGTGGGGTAGGAATATTTAGTGTGGTAGGAATATTTAGTGGGGTAGGAATATTAGTGTGGTAGGAAAATTTAGTGGGGTAGGAATATTTAGAGGGGAAGGAATATTTAGTGGGGTAGGAATATTTAGTGGGGTAGGAATATTTAATGGGGTAGGAATATTTAGAGGGGTAGGAATATTTAGTGTGGTAGGAATATTTAGAGGGATAGGAATATTTAGTGTGGTAGGAATATTTAATGGGGTAGGAAAATTTAGTGGGGTAGGAATATTTAGTGTGGTAGGAATAATTAGTTTGGTAGTAATATTTAGTGTGGTAGGAATATTTAGTGTGGTAGGAATATTTAGTGGGGGTAGTAATATTTAGTGGGGTAGGAATATTATTGGGGTAGGAATATTTTGTGTGGTAGGAATTTTATTGGGGTGGGAATATTTAGTGTGGTAGGAATATTTAATGGGGTAGGAATATTTAGTGTGGTAGGACTATTTAGTGTGGTAGGACTATTTAGTGGGGTAGGAATATTTAGTGGGGTAGGAGATTTTGGTGGGGTAGGAATATTTAGTGGGGTAGGAATATTTAGAGGGGTAGGAATATTTAGTGGGGTAGGAATATTTAGAGGGATAGGAATATTTAGTGGGGTAGGAATATTTAGTGGGGTAGGAATATTTAATGGTGTAGGATTATTTAGTGGGGTAGGAATATTTAGTGTGGTAGGACTATTTAGTGTGGTAGGAATATTTAGTGGGGTAGGAATATTTAGTGTGGTAGGAATATATTGAGTGGGGTAGGAATATTTAGAGGGGTAGGAATATTTAGTGTGGTAGGAATATTTAGTGTGGTAGGAATATTTAGTGGGGTAGGAATATTTAATGGGGTAGGAATATTTAGTGGGGTAGGAATATTTAATGGGGTAGGAATATTTAGTGGGGTAGGAATATTTAGTGTGGTAGGAATATTTAAAGGGGTAGGATTATTTAGTGGGGTAGGAATATTTAGTGGGGTATTTAAAGGGGTAATATTTAGTGGGTAGGAATATTTAGTGTGCTAGGAATATTTAGTGTGGTAGGAATATTTAGTCGGGTAGGAATATTTAGTGGGGTAGGAATATTTAGTGTGGTAGGAATATTTAGTGGGGTAGGAATATGTAGTGTGGTAGGAAAATTTAGTGGGCAATATTTAGAGGGGAAGGAATATTTAGTGTGGTAGGAATATTTAGTGGGGTAGGAATATTTAATGGGGTAGGAATATTTAGAGGGGTAGGAATATTTAGTGTGGTAGGAATATTTAGAGGATAGGAATATTTAGTGTGGTAGGAATATTTAATGGGGTAGGAAAATTTAGTGGGGTAGGAATATTTAGTGTGGTAGGAATAATTAGTTTGGTAGTAATATTTAGTGGGTAGGAATATTTAGTGGGGTAGGAATATTTAGTGGGGTAGTAATATTTAGTGGGGTAGGAATATTATTGGGGTAGGAATATTTTGTGGTAGGAATATTATTGGGGTGGGAATATTTAGTGTGGTAGGAATATTTAATGGGGTAGGAATATTTAGTGTGGTAGGACTATTTAGGTGGTAGGAATATTTAGTGGGGTAGGAATATTTAGTGGGGTAGGAGATTTTGGTGGGGTAGGAATATTTAATGGGGTAGGAATATTTAATGGGGTAGGAAAATTTAGTGGGGTAGTAATATTTAGTGGGGTAGGAATATTATTGGGGTAGGAATATTTTGTGTGGTAGGAATATTTATTGGGGTGGGAATATTTAGTGGGGTAGGAATATTTAGTGGGGTGGGAATATTTAGTGTGGTAGGAATATGTAGTGTGGTATGATTATTTAGTTTGGTAGGAATATTTAGTGGGGTAGGGATATTAAGTGTGGTAGGAATATTTATTGGGGTGGGAATATTTAGTGGGGTAGGAATATTTAGTGGGGTAGGAATATTTAGTGTGGTAGGAATATTTAGTGTGGTAGGAATATTTAGTGGGGTAGGAATATTTAGAGGGATAGGAATATTTAGTGTGGTAGGAATATTTAGTGGGGTAGGAATATTTAATGGGGTAGGAATTTTAGTGTTAGAAATATTTAGGGGTAGGAATATTTAGTGGGGTGGGAATATTTAGTGTGGTAGGAATATTTATTGGGGTGGGAATATTTAGTGTGGTAGGAATATTTAATGGGGTAGGATTATTTAGTGGGGTAGGAATATTTAGTGTGGTAGGAATAATTAGTTTGGTAGTAATATTTAGTGGGGCAGGAATATTTAGTGTGGTAGGAATATTTAGTGGGGTAGTAATATTTAGTGGGGTAGGAATATTATTGGGGTAGGAATATTTAGTGGGGTAGGAATATTTAGAGGGATAGGAATATTTAGTGTGGTAGGAATATTTAATGGGGTAGGATTATTTAGTGGGGTAGGAATATTTAGTGTGGTAGGACTATTTAGTGTGGTAGGAATATTTAGTGGGGTAGGAATATTTAGTGGGGTAGGAGATTTTGGTGGGGTAGGAATATTTAATGGGGTAGGATTTATTTAGTGGGTAGAAATATTTAGTGGGGTAGGAATATTTAGTGGGGTAGGACTATTTAGTGTGGTAGGAATATTTAGTGGGGTAGGAATATTTAGTGGGGTAGGAATATTTAGTGTGGTAGGAATATATTGAGTGGGGTAGGAATATTTAGAGGGGTAGGAATATTTAGTGTGGTAGGAATATTTAGTGGGGTAGGAATATTTAATGGGGTAGGAATATTTAGTGGGGTAGTAATATTTAGTGGGGTAGGAATATTTAGTGGGGTAGGAATATTTAGTGTGGTAGGAATATTTAGTGGGGGTAGGAATATTTAGTGGGGTAGGAATATTTAGTGTGGTAGGAATATTTAGTGGCGTAGGAATTTTTAGTGTGGTAGAAATATTTAGTGGGGTAGGAATATTTAGTGGGGTGGGAATATTTAGTGGGGTAGGAATATTTAGAGGGGAAGGAATATTTAGTGTGGTAGGAATATTTAGTGGGGTAGGAATATTTAATGGGGTAGGAATATTTAGTGGGGTAGGAATATTTAGTGTGGTAGGAATATTTAAAGGGGTAGGATTATTTAGTGGGGTAGGAATATTTAGTGTGGTAGGATTATTTAAAGGGGTGGATTATTTAGTGGGTAGGAATATTTAGTGTGCTAGGAATATTTAGTGTGGTAGGAATATTTAGAGGGGAAGGAATATTTAGTGTGGTAGGAATATTTAGTGGGGTAGGAATATTTAATGGGGTAGGAATATTTAGAGGGGTAGGAATATTTAGTGTGGTAGGAATATTTAGAGGGATAGGTATATTTAGTGAGGAATATTTAATGGGGTAGGAAAATTTAGTGGGGTAGGAATATTTAGTGTGGTAGGAATAATTTTTGTAGTAATATTTAGTAGGAATTTTAGTTGGTAGGAACATTTAGGGAATATTTATTGGGGTAGGAATATTATTGGGGTAGGAATATTTAAGGAATTTTTATTGGGGTGGGAATATTTAGTGTGGTAGGAATATTTAATGGGGTAGGAATATTTAGTGGGGTAGGAATTTATTTAGGACTATTTAGTGGGGTAGGAATATTTAGTGGGGTAGGAGATTTTAGTGGGGTAGGAATATTTAATGGGGTAGGATTTATTTAGTGGGGTAGAAATATTTAGTGGGGTAGGAATATTTAGTGGGGTAGGAATATTTAGTGGGGTAGGAATATTTAGTGGGGTAGGAATATTTAATGGTGTAGGATTATTTAGTGGGGTAGGAATATTTAGTGTGGTAGGACTATTTAGTGTGGTAGGAATATTTAGTGGGGTAGGAATATTTAGTGTGGTAGGAATATATTGAGTGGGGTAGGAATATTTAGAGGGGTAGGAATATTTAGTGTGGTAGGAATATTTAGTGTGGTAGGAATATTTAGTGGGGTAGGAATATTTAATGGGGTAGGAATATTTAGTGGGGTAGGAATATTTAATGGGGTAGGAATATTTAGTGGGGTAGGAATATTTAGTGTGGTAGGAATATTTAAAGGGGTAGGATTATTTAGTGGGGTAGGAATATTTAGTGTGGTAGGATTATTTAAAGGGGTAGGATTATTTAGTGGGTAGGAATATTTAGTGTGCTAGGAATATTTAGTGTGGTAGGAATATTTAGAGGAATATTTAGTGGGTAGGAATATTTAGTGTGGTAGGAATATTTAGTGGGGTAGGAATATGTAGTGTGGTAGGAAAATTTAGTGGGGTAGGAATATTTAGAGGGGAAGGAATATTTAGTGTGGTAGAATATTTAGTGGGGTAGGAATATTTAATGGGGTAGGAATATTTAGAGGGGTAGGAATATTTAGTGTGGTAGGAATATTTAGAGGGATAGGAATATTTAGTGTGGTAGGAATATTTAATGGGGTAGGAAAATTTAGTGGGGTAGGAATATTTAGTGTGGTAGGAATAATTAGTTTGGTAGTAATATTTAGTGTGGTAGGAATATTTAGTGGGGTAGGAATATTTAGGGGGTAGTAATATTTAGTGGGTAGGAATATTATTGGGGTAGGAATATTTTGTGTGGTAGGAATTGTTATTGGGGTGGGAATATTTAGTGTGGTAGGAATATTTAATGGGGTAGGAATATTTAGTGTGGTAGGACTATTTAGTGTGGTAGGAATATTTAGTGGGGTAGGAATATTTAGTGGGGTAGGAGATTTTGGTGGGGTAGGAATATTTAATGGGGTAGGATTTATTTAGTGGGGTAGAAATATTTAGTGGGGTAGGAATATTTAGTGGGGTAGGAATATTTAGTGGGGTAGGAATATTTAGTGGGGTAGGAATATTTAATGGGGTAGGATTATTTAGTGGGGTAGGAATATTTAGTGGGGTAGGACTATTTAGTGTGGTAGGAATATTTAGTGGGGTAGGAATATTTAGTGTGGTAGGAATATTTAGTGGGGTAGGAATATTTAGAGGGGTAGGAATATTTAGTGTGGTAGGAATATTTAGTGGGGTAGGAATATTTAATGGGGTAGGAATATTTAGTGGGGTAGGAATATTTAGTGGGGTAGGAATATTTAGTGGGGTAGGAATATATAGTGTGGTAGAAATATTTAGTGGGGTAGGAATATTTAGTGGGGTGGGAATATTTAGTGGGGTAGGAATATTTAGAGGGGAAGGAATATTTAGTGTGGTAGGAATATTTAGTGGGGTAGGAATATTTAATGGGGTAGGAATATTTAGTGGGGTAGGAATATTTAGTGTGGTAGGAATATTTAAAGGGGTAGGAATTTAGTTTATTTAGTGTGGTAGGATTATTTAAAGGGGTAGGATTATTTAGTGGGTAGGAATATTTAGTGTGCTAGGAATATTTAGTAGGAATATTTAGTCGGGTAGGAATATTTAGTGGGGTAGGAATATTTAGTGTGGTAGGAATATTTAGTGGGGTAGGAATATTTAGTGTGGTAGGAAAATTTAGTGGGGTAGGAATATTTAGAGGGAAGGAATATTTAGTGGTAGGAATATTTAGTGGGGTAGGAATATTTAATGGGGTAGGAATATTTAGAGGGGTAGGAATATTTAGTGTGGTAGGAATATTTAGAGGGATAGGAATAGTTAGTGTGGTAGGAATATTTAATGGGGTAGGAAAATTTAGTGGGTAGTAATATTTAGAGGGGTAGGAATATTTTGTGTGGTAGGAATATTTATTGGGGTGGGAATATTTAGTGGGGTAGGAATATTTAATGGGGTAGGATTATTTAGTGGGGTAGGAATATTTAGTGTGGTAGGATTATTTAGTTTGGTAGGAATATTTAGTGGGGTAGGAATATTTGTGGTAGGAATATTTAGTGGGGTATGAATATTTAGTGGGGTAGGAATATTTAGTGGGGTAGGAATATTTAGTGGTAGGAATATTTAGTTAGGAATATTTAGTGGGGTAGGAAAATTTAGAGGGATAGGAATATTTAGTGTGGTAGGAATATTTAGTGGGGTAGGAATATTTAGGAGGAATATTTAGTGGGGTAGGAAAATTTAGAGGGATAGGAATATTTAGTGTGGTAGGAATATTTAGTGGGGTAGGAATATTTAATGGGGTAGTAATATTTAGTGGGGTAGGAATATTATTGGGGTAGGAATATTTTGTGGGTAGGAATTTTTATTGGGGTGGGAATATTTAGTGTGGTAGGAATATTTAATGGGGTAGGATTATTTAGTGGGGTAGGAATATTTAGTGTGGTAGGACTATTTAGTGTGGTAGGAATATTTAGTGGGGTAGGAATATTTAGTGGGTAGGAATATTTAGAGGGGTAGGAATATTTAGTGGGGTAGGAATATTTAGAGGGGTAGGAATATTTAGTGTGGTAGGAATATTTAGTGGGGTAGGAATATTTAATGGGGTAGGATTATTTAGTGGGGTAGGAATATTTAGTGTGGTAGGACTATTTAGTGTGGACGAATATTTAGTGGGGTAGGAATATTTAGTGGGGCAGGTAGGAATATTTAGAGGGGTAGGAATATTTAGTGGGGTAGGAATATTTAGAGGGGTAGGAATATTTAGTGGGTAGGAATATTTAGTGGGGTAGGAATATTTAATGGGGTAGTAATATTTAGTGGGGTAGGAATATTATTGGGGTAGGAATATTTTGTGTGGTAGGAATTTTTATTGGGGTGGGAATATTTAGTGTGGTAGGAATATTTAATGAGGTAGGATTATTTAGTGGGGTAGGAATATTTAGTGGGGGACTATTTAGTGAGGAATATTTAGTGGGGTAGGAATATTTAGTGAGGTAGGAATATTTAGAGGGGTAGGAATATTTAGTGGGGTAGGAATATTTAGAGGGATAGGAATATTTAGTGTGGTAGGAATATTTAGTGGGGTAGGAATATTTAATGGGGTAGGAATATTTAGTGGGGTAGGAATATTATTGGGGTAGGAATATTTTTTGTGGTAGGAATTTTATTGGGGTGGGAATATTTAGTGTGGTAGGAATATTTAATGGGATAGGATTATTTAGTGGGGTAGGAATATTTAGTGTGGTAGGACTATTTAGTGTGGTAGGAATATTTAGTGGGGTAGGAATATTTAGTGAGGTAGGAATTATTAGAGGGGTAGGAATATTTAGTGGGGTAGGAATATTTAGAGGGGTAGGAATATTTAGTGGGGTAGGAATATTTAGTGGGGTAGGAATATTTAGAGGGGTAGGAATATTTAGTGGGGTAGGAATATTTAGAGGGATAGGAATATTTAGTGTGGTAGGAATATTTAGTGGGGTAGGAATATTTAATGGGGTAGTATTTAGTGGGGTAGGAATATTATTGGGGTAGGAATATTTTGTGTGGTAGGAATTTTTATTGGGGTGGGAATATTTAGTGTGGTAGGAATATTTAATGGGGTAGGATTATTTAGTGGGGTAGGAATATTTAGTGTGGTAGGACTATTTAGTGGGTAGGAATATTTAGTGGGGTAGGAATATTTAGTGAGGTAGGAATATTTAGAGGGGTAGGAATATTTAGTGGGTAGGAATATTTAGAGGGATAGGAATATTTAGTGTGGTAGGAATATTTAGTGGGGTAGGAATATTTAATGGGGTAGGAATATTTAGTGGGGTAGGAATATTATTGGGGTAGGAATATTTTGTGGGTAGGAATTTTTATTGGGGTGGGAATATTTAGTGTGGTAGGAATATTTAATGGGGTAGGATTATTTAGTGGGGTAGGAATATTTAGTGTGGTAGGACTATTTAGTGTGGAAGGAATATTTAGTGGGGTAGGAATATTTAGTGGGGTAGGAATGTGGGTAGGAATATTTAGTGGGGTAGGAATATTTAATGGTGTAGGATTATTTAGTGGGTAGGAATATTTAGTGGGGTAGGACTATTTAGTGTGGTAGGAATATTTAGTGGGGTAGGAATATTTAGTGTGGTAGGAATATATTGAGTGGGGTAGGAATATTTAGAGGGGTAGGAATATTTAGTGTGGTAGGAATATTTAGTGGGGTAGGAATATTTAATGGGGTAGGAATATTTAGTGGGGTAGGAATATTTAGTGTGGTAGGAATATTTAGGAATATTTAGTGTGGTAGAAATATTTAGTGGGGTAGGAATATTTAGTGTGGTGGGAATATTTAGTGGGGTAGGAATATTTAGAGGGGTAGGAATATTTAGTGTGGTAGGAATATTTAGTGGGGTAGGAATATTTAATGGGGTAGGAATATTTAGTGGGGTAGGAATATTTAGTGTGGT
This sequence comes from Oncorhynchus masou masou, assembly GCF_036934945.1. Classification (NCBI taxonomy): domain Eukaryota; kingdom Metazoa; phylum Chordata; class Actinopteri; order Salmoniformes; family Salmonidae; genus Oncorhynchus; species Oncorhynchus masou. Next base: position 95,522,563 of record NC_088242.1, read on the forward strand.
AGGAATATTTAAAGGGGTAGGATTATTTAGTGGGGTAGGAATATTTAGTGTTAGGATTATTTAAAGGGGTAGGATTATTTAGTGGGTAGGAATATTTAGTGTGCTAGGAATATTTAGTGTGGTAGGAATATTTAGTCGGGTAGGAATATTTAGTGGGGTAGGAATATTTAGTGTGGTAGGAATATTTAGTGGGGTAGGAATATTTAGTGTGGTAGGAAAATTTAGTGGGTAGGAATATTTAGAGGGGGAAGGAATATTTAGTGGGTAGGAATATTTAGTGGGGTAGGAATATTTAATGGGGTAGGAATATTTAGAGGGGTAGGAATATTTAGTGTGGTAGGAATATTTAGAGGGATAGGAATTTAGTGTGGTAGGAATATTTAATGGGGTAGGAAAATTTAGTGGGGTAGTAATATTTAGAGGGGTAGGAATATTTTGTGTGGTAGGAATATTTATTGGGGTGGGAATATTTAGTGTGGTAGGAATATTTAATGGGGTAGGATTATTTAGTGGGGTAGGAATATTTAGTGTGGTATGATTATTTAGTTTGGTAGGAATATTTAGTGGGGTAGGATATTAAGTGTGGTAGGAATATTTAGTGGGGTATGAATATTTAGTGGGGTAGGAATATTTAGTGGGTAGGAATATTTAGTGGTAGGAATATTTAGTGGGGTAGGAATATTTAGTGGGGTAGGAAAATTTAGAGGGATAGGAATATTTAGTGTGGTAGGAATATTTAGTGGGGTAGGAATATTTAGTGTGGTAGGAATATTTAGTGGGGTAGGAAAATTTAGAGGGATAGGAATATTTAGTGGGGTGGGGGTAGGAATATTTAATGGGGTAGTAATATTTAGTGGGGTAGGAATATTATTGGGGTAGGAATATTTTGTGTGGTAGGAATTTTTATTGGGGTGGGAATATTTAGTGTGGTAGGAATATTTAATGGGGTAGGATTATTTAGTGGGGTAGGAATATTTAGTGTGGTAGGACTATTTAGTGTGGTAGGAATATTTAGTGGGGTAGGAATATTTAGTGAGGTAGGAATATTTAGAGGGGTAGGAATATTTAGTGGGGTAGGAATATTTAGAGGGGTAGGAATATTTAGTGGGGTAGGAATATTTAGTGGGGTAGGAATATTTAATGGGGTAGGATTATTTAGTGGGGTAGGAATATTTAGTGTGGTAGGAATATTTAATATTTAGGGGGTAGGAATATTTAGTGAGGTAGGAATATTTAGAGGGGTAGGAATATTTAGTGGGGTAGGAATATTTAGAGGGGTAGGAATATTTAGTGTGGTAGGAATATTTAGTGGGTAGGAATATTTAATGGGGTAGGAATATTTAGTGGGAGTAGGAATATTATTGGGGTAGGAATATTTTGTGGGTAGGAATTTTTATTGGGGTGGGAATATTTAGTGTGGTAGGAATATTTAATGGGGTAGGATTATTTAGTGGGGTTATTTAGTGGGTAGGACTATTTAGTGTGGTAGGAATATTTAGTGGGGTAGGTATATTTAGTGAGGTAGGAATATTTAGAGGGGTAGGAATATTTAGTGGGGTAGGAATATTTAGAGGGATAGGAATATTTAGTGTGGTAGGAATATTTAGTGGGGTAGGAATATTTAATGGGGTAGGAATATTTAGTGGGGTAGGAATATTATTGGGGTAGGAATATTTTGTGTGGTAGGAATTTTTATTGGGGTGGGAATATTTAGTGTGGTAGGAATATTTAATGGGGTAGGATTATTTAGTGGGGTAGGAATATTTAGTGTGGTAGGAATATTTAGTGTGGAAGGAATATTTAGTGGGGTAGGAATATTTAGTGAGGTAGGAATATTTAGAGGGTAGGAATATTTAGTGGGGTAGGAATATTTAGAGGGGTAGGAATATTTAGTGTGGTAGGAATATTTAGTGGGGTAGGAATATTTAGAGGGTAGGAATATTTAGTGGGGTAGGAATATTTAGAGGGATAGGAATATTTAGTGTGGTAGGAATATTTAGTGGGGTAGGAATATTTAATGGGGTAGGAATATTTAGTGGGGTAGGAATATTATTGGGGTAGGAATATTTTGTGTGGTAGGAATTTTTATTGGGGTGGGAATATTTAGTGTGGTAGGAATATTTAATGGGGTAGGATTATTTAGTGGGGTAGGAATATTTAGTGTGGTAGGACTATTTAGTGTGGTAGGAATATTTAGTGGGGTAGGTATATTTAGTGAGGTAGGAATATTTAGAGGGTAGGAATATTTAGTGGGGTAGGAATATTTAGAGGGATAGGAATATTTAGTGTGGTAGGAATATTTAGTGGGGTAGGAATATTTAATGGGGTAGGAATATTTAGTGGGGTAGGAATATTATTGGGGTAGGAATATTTTGTGTGGTAGGAATTTTTATTGGGGTGGGAATATTTAGTGTGGTAGGAATATTTAATGGGGTAGGATTATTTAGTGGGGTAGGAATATTTAGTGTGGTAGGACTATTTAGTGTGGTAGGAATATTTAGTGGGGTAGGAATATTTAGTGGGGTAGGAATATTTAGAGGGGTAGGAATATTTAGAGGGATAGGAATATTTAGTGTAGGAATATTTAGTGTGGTAGGAATATTTAATGGGGTAGGAATATTTAGTGGGGTAGGAATATTTAGTGGGGTAGGAATATTATTGGGGTAGGAATATTTTGTGTGGTAGGAATATTTATTGGGGTGGGAATATTTAGTGTGGTAGGAATATTTAATGGGGTAGGATTATTTAGTGGGGTAGGAATATTTAGTGTGGTAGGAATAATTAGTTTGGTAGTAATATTTAGTGGGGCAGGAATATTTAGTGTGGTAGGAATATTTAGTGGGGTAGTAATATTTAGTGGGGTAGGAATATTATTGGGGTAGGAATATTTTGTGTGGTAGGAATATTTATTGGGGTGGGAATATTTAGTGTGGTAGGAATATTTAGTGGGGTAGGATTATTTAGTGGGTAGGAATATTTAGTGTGGTAGGAATATTTAGTGGGACAGGAATATTTAGTGTGGTAGGAATATTTAGTGGGGTAGGAATATTTGGAGGGGTAGGGATATTAAGTGTGGTAGGAATATTTAGTGGGGTATGAATATTTAGTGGGGTAGGAAAATTTAGTGGGGTGGAATATTTAGTGTGGTAGGACTATTTAGTGGGGTAGGACTATTATTGGGGTAGGAATATTTAGTGTGGTAGGAATTTTTATTGGGGTGGGAATATTTAGTGTGTAGGAATATTTAATGGGGTAGGATTATTTAGTGGGGTAGGAATATTTAGTGTGGTAGGACTATTTAGTGTGGTAGGAATATTTAATGGGGTAGTAATATTTATTGGGGTAGGAATATTTTGTGTGGTAGGAATTTTTATTGGGGTGGGAATATTTAGTGTGGTAGGAATATTTAATGGGATAGGATTATTTAGTGGGGTAGGAATATTTAGTGTGGTAGGACTATTTAGTGTGGTAGGACTATTTAGTGGGGTAGGAATATTTAGTGGGGTAGGAATATTTAGAGGGGTAGGAATATTTAGAGGGATAGGAATATTTAGTGTGGTAGGAATATTTAGTGGGGTAGGAATATTTAATGGGGTAGGAATATTTAGTGGGGTAGTAATATTTAGTGGTGTAGGAATATTATTGGGGTAGGAATATTTTGTGTGGTAGGAATATTTATTGGGGTGGGAATATTTAGTGTGGTAGGAATATTTAATGGGGTAGGATTATTTAGTGGGGTAGGAATATTTAGCGTGGTAGGAATATTTAGTTTGGTAGGAATATTTAGTGGGGCAGGAATATTTAGTGTGGTAGGTATTTAGTGGGGTAATATTTAGTGGGGTAGGAATATTATTGGGGTAGGAATATTTAGTGGGGTAGGAATATTTATTGGGGTGGGAATATTTAGTGTGGTAGGATATTTAATGGGGTAGGAATATTTAGTGGGGTAGGAATATTTAGTGGGACAGGAATATTTAGTTTGGTAGGAATATTTAGTGGGACAGAATATTTAGTGGGTAGGAATATTTAGTGGGGTAGGAATATTTGGATTGGGGTAGGAATATTTAGTGGGGTGAATATTTAGTGGGGTAGGAATATTTAGTGGGGTAGGAATATTTAGTGTAGTAGGAATATTTAGTGGGGTAGGAATATTTAGTATTTTGTGTGGTAGGAATATTTAGTGGGGTAGGAATATTTAGTGTGGTAGGAATATTTAATGGGGTATTATTTAGTGGGGTAGGAATATTTAGTGTGGTAGGACTATTTAGTGTGGTAGGAATATTTAATGGGGTAGTAATATTTAGTGGGGTAGGAATATTATTTAGGAATATTTTGTGGGTAGGAATTTTTATTGGGGTGGGAATATTTAGTGGGGTATTTAATGGGATAATTATTTAGTGGGGTAGGAATATTTAGTGGGTAGGACTATTTAGTGGGGTAGGACTATTTAGTGGGGTAGGAATATTTAGTGGGGTAGGAATATTTAGAGGGGTAGGAATATTTAGAGGGATAGGAATATTTAGTGTGGTAGGAATATTTAGTGGGGTAGGAATATTTAATGGGGTAGGAATATTTAGTGTGGTAGGAATATTTAGTGGGGTAGGAATATTTAATGGGGTAGGAATATTTAGTGGGGTAGTAATATTTAGTGGGTAGGAATATTTTGGGTAGGAATATTTTGTGGGTAGGAATATTTAGGGGTGGGAAAATATTTAGTGTGGAAGGAATATTTAATGGGGTAGGATTATTTAGTGGGGTAGGAATATTTAGTGTGGTAGGAATAATTAGTTTGGTAGGAATATTTAGTGGGGTAGTAATATTTAGTGGGGTAGGAATATTTAGTGGGGTAGGAATATTTAGTGTGGTAGGAATATTTAGTGGGGGTAGGAATATTTAGTGGGGTATGAATATTTAGTGGGGTAGGAATATTTAGTGGTAGGAATATTTAGTGTGGTAGGAATATTTAGTGTGGTAGGAATATTTAGTGGGGTAGGAATATTTAGAGGGATAGGAATATTTAGTGTGGTAGGAATATTTAGTGGGGTAGGAATATTTAATGGGGTAGTAATATTTAGTGGGGTAGGAATATTATTGGGGTAGGAATATTTTGTGTGGTAGGAATGGGGTGGGAATATTTAGGAATATTTAATGGGGTAGGATTATTTAGTGGGGTAGGAATATTTAGTATGGTAGGACTATTTAGTGTGGTAGGAATATTTAGTGGGGTAGGAATATTTAGAGGGGTATGGATATTAAGTGTGGTAGGAATATTTTAGTGGGGTATGAATATTTAGTGGGGTAGGAATATTTAGTGTGGTAGGAATATTTAGTGTGGTAGGAATATTTAGTGTGGTAGGATATTTAGAGGGGTAGGAATATTTAGTGGGGTAGGAATATTTAGAGGGATAGGAATATTTAGTGTGGTAGGAATATTTAGTGGGGTAGGAATATTTAATGGGGTAGGATTATTTAGTGGGGTAGGAATATTTAGTGTGGTAGGAATATTTAGTTTGGTAGGAATATTTAGTGGGGTAGGAATATTTAGTGTGGTAGGAATATTTAGTGGGGTAGGAATATTTAGAGGGTAGGAATATTTAGTGTGGTAGGAATATTTAGTGGGGTAGGAATATTTAATGGGGTAGTAATATTTAGTGGGGTAGGAATATTTAGTGGGGTAGGAATATTTAGTGTGGTAGGAATATTTAGTGGGGTAGGAATATTTTGAGGTAGGAATATTTAGGGGTTAGGAATATTTAGTGGGGTAGGAATATTTAGAGGGATAGGAATATTTAGTGTGGTAGGAATATTTAGTGGGGTAGGAATATTTAATGGGGTAGGAATATTTAGTGGGGTAGGAATATTATTGGGGTAGGATATTTTGTGTGGTAGGAATTTTTATTGGGGTGGGAATATTTAGTGGGTAGGAATATTTAATGGGATAGGATTATTTAGTGGGGTAGGAATATTTAGTGTGGTAGGACTATTTAGTGTAGGAATATTTAGTGGGGTAGGAATATTTAGTGAGGTAGGAATATTTAGTGGGGTAGGAATATTTAGTGGGGTAGGAATATTTAGAGGGGTAGGAATATTTAGTGGGGTAGGAATATTTAGAGGGAGGAATAGGAAATATTTAGTGTAGGTATTTAGAGAATATTTAGTGGGGTAGGAATATTTAATGGGGTAGGAATATTTAGTGGGGTAGGAATATTATTGGGGTAGGAATATTTTGTGTGGTAGGAATTTTTATTGGGGTGGGAATATTTAGTGTGGTAGGAATATTTAATGGGGTAGGATTATTTAGTGGGGTAGGAATATTTAGTGTGGTAGGAATATTTAGTGTGGAGGAATATTTAGTGGGGTAGGAATATTTAGTGGGGGAATAGGAATATTTAGTGGGGTAGGAATATTTAGTGGGGTAGGAATATTTAATGGGGTAGGAATATTTAGTGGGGTAGGAATATTATTGGGGTAGGAATATTTTGTGTGGTAGGAATTTTTATTTAATATTTAGTGTGGGTAGGAATATTTAATGGGGTAGGATTATTTAGTGGGTAGGAATATTTAGTGTGGTAGGACTATTTAGTGTGGTAGGAATATTTAGTGGGGTAGGAATATTTAGTGAGGTAGGAATATTTAGAGGGGTAGGAATATTTAGTGGGGTAGGAATATTTAGAGGGATAGGAATATTTAGTGTGGTAGGAATATTTAGTGGGGTAGGAATATTTAATGGGGTAGGAATATTTAGTGGGGTAGGAATATTATTGGGGTAGGAATATTTTGTGTGGTAGGAATTTTTATTGGGGTGGGAATATTTAGTGTGGTAGGAATATTTAATGGGGTAGGATTATTTAGTGGGGTAGGAATATTTAGTGTGGTAGGACTATTTAGTGTGGTAGGAATATTTAGTGGGGTAGGAATATTTAGTGAGGTAGGAATATTTAGAGGGGTAGGAATATTTAGTGGGGTAGGACTATTTAGTGTGGTAGGAATATTTAGTGGGGTAGGAATATTTAATGGGGTAGGAATATTTAGTGGGGTAGGACTATTATTGGGGTAGGAATATTTTGTGTGGTAGGAATTTTTATTGGGGTGGGAATATTTAGTGGGGTAGGAATATTTAGTGAGGTAGGAATTATTAGAGGGGTAGGAATATTTAGTGTGGTAGGACTATTTAGTGTGGTAGGAATATTTAGTGGGGTAGGAATATTTAGAGGGGTAGGAATATTTAGTGGGGTAGGAATATTTAGAGGGATAGGAATATTTAGTGTGGTAGGAATATTTAGTGGGGTAGGAATATTTAATGGGGTAGGAATATTTAGTGGGGTAGGACTATTATTGGGGTAGGAATATTTTGTGTGGTAGGAATATTTATTGGGGTGGGAATATTTAGTGTGGTAGGAATATTTAATGGGGTAGGATTATTTAGTGGGGTAGGAATATTTAGTGTGGTAGGACTATTTAGTGTGGTAGGAATATTTAGTGGGGTAGGAATATTTAGTGGGGTAGGAATATTTAGTGGGTAGGAATATTTAGTGGGGTAGGAATATTTAGTGGGGTAGGAATATTTAGTGGGGTAGGAATATTTAGTGGGGTAGGAATATTTAGTGGGGTAGGAATATTTAGTGGGGTAGTAATATTTAGTGGGGTGAATATTTAGTGTGGTAGGATATTTAGTGGGGTAGGAATATTTAGTGGGGTAGGAATATTATTGGGGTAGGAATATTTTGTGTGGTAGGAATTTTTATTGGGGTAGGAATATTTAGTGGGGTAGGAATATTTAGTGGGGTAGGAATATTTAGTGGGTAGGACTATTTAGTGTAGGAATATTTAGTGGGGTAGGAATATTTAGTGAGGTAGGAATATTTAGTGGGGTAGGAATATTTAGTGGGGTAGGAATATTTAGTGGGGTAGGAATATTTAGTGTGGTAGGAATATTTAATGGGGTAGGAATATTTAGTGGGGTAGGAATATTTAGTGTGGTAGGAATATTTAGTTGGTAGGAATATTTATGGGGTAGGAATATTTAGTGGGGTAGGAATATTTAGAGGGGTAGGAATATTTAGTGGGGTAGGAATATTTAGAGGGATAGGAATATTTAGTGGGGTAGGAATATTTAGTGGGGTAGGAATATTTAGTGGGGTAGGAATATTTAGTGGGGTAGGAATATTATTGGGGTAGGAATATTTTGTGTGGTAGGAATTTTTATTGGGGTGGGAATATTTAGTGTGGTAGGAATATTTAATGGGGTAGGATTATTTAGTGGGGTAGGAATATTTAGTGTGGTAGGAATATTTAGTGTGGTAGGAATATTTAGTGGGGTAGGAATATTTAGTGAGGTAGGAATATTTAGAGGGGTAGGAATATTTAGTGGGGTAGGAATATTTAGAGGGATAGGAATATTTAGTGTGGTAGGAATATTTAGTGGGGTAGGAATATTTAGTGGGGTAGGAATATTTAGTGGGGTAGGAATATTATTGGGGTAGGAATATTTTGTGTGGTAGGAATATTTATTGGGGTGGGAATATTTAGTGTGGTAGGAATATTTAATGGGGTAGGATTATTTAGTGGGGTAGGAATATTTAGTGGGTAGGAATATTTAGTGGGTAGGAATATTTAGTGGGGTAGGAATATTTAGGTAGGAATATTTAGAGGGGTAGGAATATTTAGTGGGGTAGGAATATTTAGTGTGGTAGGAATATTTAGTGGGGTAGGATTATTTAGTGGGGTAGGAATATTTAGTGTGGTAGGAATATTTAGTGGGGTAGGAATATTTAGTGTGGTAGGAATATTTAGTGGGGTAGGAATATTTATTGGGGTAGGAATATTTAGTGTGGTAGGAATTTTTATTGGGGTGGGAATTTTAGTGGGGTAGGAATATTTAATGGGGTAGGATTATTTAGTGGGGTAGGAATATTTAGTGTGGTAGGACTATTTAGTGGGTAGGAATATTTAGTGGGGTAGGAATATTTAGTGGGGTAGGAATATTTAGTGTATTTAGGGGGTAGGAATATTTAGTGGGGTAGGAATATTTAGTGGGGTAGGAATATTTAGTGGGGTAGGAATATTTAGTGGGGTAGGAATATTTAGTGGGGTAGGAATATTTAGGGGGTAGGAATTTAGTGTTAGTATTTAGTGGTAGGAATATTTAGTGGGGTAGTAATATTTAGTGGGGTAGGAATATTATTGGGGTAGGAATATTTTTGGGTAGGAATAGTGGTAGGAATATTTAGAGGGTAGGAATATTTAGTAGGAATATTTAGTGGGTAGGAATATTTAGTGTGGTAGGAATATTTAGTGGGGTAGGAATATTTAGTGGGGTAGGAATATTTAGTGGGGTAGGAATATTTAGTGGGGTAGGAATATTTAGTGGGGTAGGAATATTTAGTGGGGTAGGAATATTTAATGTGGATTATTTAGGTAGGAATATTTAGTGTAGGAGGGGTAGGAATATTTAGTGGGGTAGGAATATTTAGTGTGGTAGGAATATTTAGTGGGGTAGGAATATTTAATGTGGTAGGAATATTTAGAGGGATAGGAATATTTAGTGTGGTAGGAATATTTAGTGGGGTAGGAATATTTAATGGGGTAGGAATATTTAGTGGGGTAGGAATATTATTGGGGTAGGAATATTTTGTGTGGTAGGAATTTTTATTGGGGTGGGAATATTTAGTGTGGTAGGAATATTTAATGGGGTAGGATTATTTAGTGGGGTAGGAATATTTAGTGTGGTAGGACTATTTAGTGTGGTAGGAATATTTAGTGGGGTAGGAATATTTAGTGGGGTAGGAATATTTAGTGGGGTAGGAATATTTAGAGGGGTAGGAATATTTAGTGTGGTAGGAATATTTAGTGGGGTAGGAATATTTAATGGGGTAGGAATATTTAATGGGGTAGGAATATTTAGTGTGGGTAGGAATATTTAGTGGGAATATTTAGTGTGGTAGGAATATTTAATGGGGTAGGATTATTTAGTGGGGTAGGAATATTTAGTGTGGTAGGACTATTTAGTGGGTAGGAATATTTAGTGGGGTAGGAATATTTAATGTGGTAGGAATATTTAGAGGGGTAGGAATATTTAGTGGGGTAGGAATATTTAGTGTGGTAGGAATATTTATGGGGTAGGTATATTTAATGGGGTAGGAATATTTAGTGGGGGTAGGAATATTTAGTGGGGTAGGAATATTTAGTGGGGTAGGAATATTTAGTGTGGTAGGAATATTTATTGGGTAGGAATATTTAGTGTGGTAGGAATATTTATTGGGGTGGGAATATTTAGTGTGGTAGGAATATTTAATGGGGTAGGATTATTTAGTGGGTAGGAATATTTAGTGTGGTAGGACTATTTAGTGTGGTAGGAATATTTAGTGGGGTAGGAATATTTAGTGGGGTAGGAATATTTAGTGGGGTAGGATAGGAGGAATATTTAGTGGGGTAGGAATATTTAGTGGGGTAGGAATATTTAGTGAGGATATTTAGTGGGGTAGGAATATTTAGTGGGGTAGGAATATTTAGTGGGGTAGGAATATTTAGTGTGGTAGGAATATTTAGTGGGGTAGGAATATTTAGTGTAGGAATATTTATTGGGGTAGGAATATTTAGTGTGGTAGGAATTTTAGGGGGGTAGGAATATTTAGTGTGGTAGGAATATTTAGTTAGGAATATTTAGTGGGGTAGGAATATTTAGTGTGGTAGGAATATTTAGTGGGGTAGGAATATTTAACAGGGTAGGAATATTTAGTGGGGTAGGAATATTTAGTGGGGTAGGAATATTTAGTGGGGTAGGAATATTTAGTGGGGTAGGAATATTTAATGGGGTAGGAATATTTAGTGGGGTAGGAATATTTAGTGGGGTAGGAATATTTAGTGGGTAGGAATATTTAGTGGGGTAGGAATATTTAGTGAGGGTAGGAATATTTAGTGGGGTGGGAATATTTAGTGTGGTAGGAATATTTAGAGGGATAGGAATATTTAGTGGGGAATATTTAGTGGGGTAGGAATATTTAGTGGGGTAGGAATATTTAGTGTGGTAGGAATATTATTGGGGTAGGAATATTTTGTGTGGTAGGAATTTTTAGTGGGGTGGGAATATTTAGTGTGGTAGGAATATTTAATGGGGTAGGATTATTTAGTGGGGTAGGAATATTTAGTGTGGTAGGACTATTTAGTGTGGTAGGAATATTTAGTGGGGGGTAGGAATATTTAGTGAGGTAGGAATATTTAGAGGGGTAGGAATATTTAGTGGGGTAGGAATATTTAGAGGGATAGGAATATTTAGTGTGGTAGGAATATTTAATGGAATATTTAGTGGGGTAGGAATATTAATGGGGTAGGAATATTTAGTGGGGTAGGAATATTTAGTGGGGTGGGAATATTTAGTGTGGTAGGAATATTTAATGGGGTAGGATTATTTAGTGGGGTAGGAATATTTAGTGTGGTAGGAATATTTAGTGGGGTAGGAATATTTAGTATTTAGTGGTAGAATATTTAGTGGGGTAGGAATATTTAGTGGGGTAGGAATATTTAGTGGGGTAGGAATATTTAAGTGGGGTAGGAATATTTAATGGGGTAGTAATATTTAGTGGGGTAGGAATATTTAGTGGGGTAGGAATATTTAGTGTGGTAGGAATATTTAATGGGGTGGGAATATTTAGTGTGGTAGGAATATTTAATGGGGTAGGATTATTTAGTGGGGTAGGAATATTTAGTGGGTAGGAATATTTAGTGTGGTAGTAATATTTAGTGGGGTAGGAATATTTAGTGTGGTAGGAATATTTAGTGGGGTAGGAATATTTAGTGGGGTAGGAATATTTAGTTAGAATATTTAGGGGTAGGAATATTTAGTGGGGTAGGAATATTTAGTGAGGTAGGAATATTTAGAGGAATATTTAGTGGGGTAGGAATATTTAGTGGGTTAGGAATATTTAGTGTGGTAGGAATATTTAGTGGGGTAGGAATATTTAGGGGTAGGAATATTTAGTGTGGTAGGAATATTTTGGGGTAGGAATATTTTGTGTGGTAGGAATATTTAGTGGGGTGGGAATATTTAGTGTGGTAGGAATATTTAATGGGGTAGGATTATTTAGTGGGGTAGGAATATTTAGTGTGGTAGGACTATTTAGTGTGTAGGAATATTTAGTGGGGTAGGAATTTTAGTGGGGTAGGAATATTTAGTGGGTAGGAATATTTAGTGGGGTAGGAATATTTAGTGGGGTAGGAATATTTAGTGTTAGGAATATTTAGTGGGTAGGAATATTTAATGGGGTAGGAATATTTAGTGTGGTAGGAATATTTAGTGGGGTAGGAATATTTAGAGGGATAGGAATATTTAGTGTGGTAGGAATATTTAGTGGGGTAGGAATATTTCATTTAATATTAGTGGGGTAGGAATATTATTGGGGTAGTATTTTGTGGTAGGAATTTTTATTGGGGTGGGAATATTTAGTGTGGTAGGAATATTTAATGGGGTAGGATTATTTAGTGGGGTAGGAATATTTAGTGTGGTAGGACTATTTAGTGTGGTAGGAATATTTAGTGGGGTAGGAATATTTAGTGAGGTAGGAATATTTAGAGGGGGTAATATTTAGTGGGGTAGGAATATTTAGTTGGTAGGGGTAGGAATATTTAGTGGGGTAGGAATATTTAGTGGGGTAGGAATATTTTAGTGTGGTAGGAATATTTAGTGGGGTAATATTTAGGAATATTTAATGGGGTAGGAATATTTAGTGGGGTAGGAATATTTAGGAGGATATTTAGTGTGGTAGGAATATTTAGTGGGGTAGGAATATTTAATGTGGGTAGGAATAAAGGAACTATTTAGTATTTAATGGGTAGGAATATTTAATTGGGTAGGAATATTTTGTGGTAGGTAGGAATATTTATTGGGGTGGGAATATTTAGTGTGGTAGGAATATTTAATGGGGTAGGATTATTTAGTGGGGTAGGAATATTTAGTGTGGTAGGAATATTTAGTGTGGTAGGAATATTTAGTGGGGTAGGAATATTTAGTGGGGTAGGAATATTTAGTGGGGTAGGAATATTTAGAGTTAGGAATATTTAGTGTGGTAGGAATATTTAGTGTGGTATGAATATTTAGTGGGGTGGGAACATTTAGTGTGGTAGGAATATTTAATGGGTAGGAATATTTAGTGGGGTAGGAATATTTAGTGTGGTAGGAATATTTAGTGGGGTAGGAATATTTAGTGGGATAGGAATATTTAGTGTGGTGGAATATTATTGGGGTAGGAATATTTATTAGAATTTTTAGGGGGTAGGAATATTTAGTGTGGTAGGAATATTTAGTGGGGTAGGAATATTTAGTGGGGTAGGAATATTTAGAGGGTTAGAATATTTAGTGGTAGGAATATTTAGAGGATAGGATTATTTAGTGGGGTAGGAATATTTAGTGGGGTAGGAATAATATATTAGTGGGTAGGAATATTATTGGGGTAGGAATATTTTTTGTGGTAGGAATTTTTATTGGGGTGGGAATATTTAGTGTGGTAGGAATATTTAATGGGGTAGGACTTATTTAGGACTATTTAGTGAGTAGGTATTTAGTGAGGAATATTTAGAGGGGTAGGAATATTTAGTGGGGTAGGAATATTTAGTGGGATAGGGTATTTAGGAGGATATTTAATGGGGTAGGAATATTTAGTGGGGTAGGAATATTTAGTGGGGTAGGAATATTTAGAGGGATAGGAATATTTAGTGTGGTAGGAATATTTAGTGGGGTAGGAATATTTAATGGGGGTAGGAATATTTAGTGGGGTAGGAAATTATTGGGGTAGGAATATTTTGTGTGGTAGGAATTTTATTGGGGTGGGAATATTTAGTGTGGTAGGAATATTTAATGGGGTAGGATTATTTAGTGGGGTAGGAATATTTAGTGGGGTAGGAATATTTAGTGTGGTAGGAATATTTAGTGGGGTAGGAATATTTAGTGTGGTAGGAATATTTAGTGGGGTAGGAATATTTAGTGGGGTAGGAATATTTAGTGTGGATAGGAATATTTAGTGTGGTAGGAATATTTAGTGGGGTAGGAATATTTAGTGGGGTAGGAATATTTAGGAATGAGGGTAGGAATATTTAGTGTGGTTGGAATATTTAGTGGGGTAGGAATATTTAATGGGGTAGTAATATTTAGTGGGGTAGGAATATTATTGGGGTAGGAATATTTTGTGTGGTAGGAATATTTATTGGGGTGGGAATATTTAGTGTGGTAGGAATATTTAATGGGGTAGGATTATTTAGTGGGGTAGGAATATTTAGTGTGGTAGGACTATTTAGTGTGGTAGGAATATTTAGTGGGGTAGGAATATTTAGTGGGTAGGAATATTTAGTGGGGTAGGAATATTTAGAGGGGTAGAATGTTTAGTGTTAGGAATATTTAGTGGGGTATGAATATTTAGTGGGGTAGGAATATTTAGTGTGGTAGGAATATTTAGTGGGGTAGGAATATTTAGTGGGGTAGGAATATTTAGTGGGGTAGGAATATTTAGTGGGGTAGGAATATTTAGTGGGGTAGGAATTTTAGGTGGTGGGGATATTTAGTGTGGTAGGAATATTTAATGGGGTAGGATTATTTAGTGGGGTAGGAATATTTAGTGTGGTAGGAATATTTAGTGTGGTAGGAATATTTAGTGGGGTAGGAATATTTAGTGTTGGTAGGAATATTTAGTGGGGTAGGAATATTTAGTGGGGTAGGATATTTAGTGGGGTAGGAATATTTAGTGTGGTAGGAATATTTAATGGGGTAGGAATATTTAGTGGGGTAGGAATATTTAGTGTGGTAGGAAATATTTAGTGTGGTAGGAATATTTATAGGAATATTTAGTGGGGTAGGAATATTTAGTTAGGAATATTTAGTGGGGTAGGAATATTTAGATTATTTAGTGTGGTAGGAATATTTAATGGGGTAGGAATATTTAATGGGGTAGGAATATTTAGTGGGGTAGGAATATTATTGGGGTAGGAATATTTTGTGTGGTAGGAATGTTTATTGGGGTGGGAATATTTTAGTGTGGTAGGAATATTTAATGGGGTAGGATTATTTAGTGGGGTAGGAATATTTAGTGTGGTAGGACTATTTAGTGTGGTAGGAATATTTAGTGGGGTAGGAATATTTAGTGGGGTAGGAATATTTAGTGGGACAGGTGTGGTAGGAATATTTAGTGGGGTAGGAATATTTAGTGGGGTAGGAATATTTAGTGGGGTAGGAATATTTAGTGTGGTAGGAATATTTAGAGGGGGGAATATTTAGTGTGGTAGGAATATTTAGTGGGGTAGGAATATTTAATGGGGTAGGAATATTTAGTGGGGTAGGAATATTATAATATTAGTGGGGTAGGAAAACATTTTTTGTGGTAGGAATTTTTTATTGGGGTGGGAATATTTAGTGGGGTAGGAATATTTAATGGGGTAGGAATATTTAGTGGAGGAATATTTAGAGGGGTAGGAATATTTAGTGGTAGGAATATTTAGTGAGCAGGAATATTTAGAGGGGTAGGAATATTTAGTGGGGTAGGAATGTTTAGAAGGGGAATATTTAGTGTGGTAGGAATATTTAGTGGGGTAGGAATATTTAATGGGGTAGGAATATTTAGTGGGGTGGTAGGAATATTTAGTGTGGTAGGAATTTATTTAGTTTAGGTGGTAGGAATATTTAATGGGTAGGAATATTTAGAGGGATAGGAATATTTAGTGTGGTAGGAATATTTAGTGGGGTAGGAATATTTAGTGGGGTAGGAATATTTAGTGGGGTAGGAATATTTAGTGTGGGGTAGGAATATTTAATGGGGTAGGAATATTTAATGGGTAGGAATATTTAGTGGGGGTAGGAATATTTAATGGGGTAGGAATATTTAGTGGGGTAGGAATTTTAATGGGGTAGGAAGACTTAGTGGGGTAGGAATATTTAGTGTGGTAGGAATATTTAGTGGGGTAGGAATATTTAGTGGGGCAGGAATATTTAGTGTGGTAGGAATATTTAGTGGGGTAGGAATATTTAGAGTGGGGGATATTTAGTGTGGTAGGATATTTAGTGGGGTATGAATATTTAGTGGGGTAGGAATATTTAGTGGGTAGGAATATTTAGTGTGGTAGGAATATTTATTGGGGTAGGAATATTTAGTGTGGTAGGAATATTTAGTGGGGTAGGATTATTTAGAGGGGTAGGAATATTTAGTGTGGTAGGAATATTTAGTGGGGTAGGAATATTTAAAGGGGTAGGATTATTTAGTGGGGTAGGAATATTTAGTGTGGTAGGAATATTTAGTGGGTAGGAATATTTTTGTGAGGTAGGAATATTTAGAGGGGTAGGAATATTTAGTGGGGTAGGAATATTTAGAGGGATATGAATATTTAGTGTGGTAGAACATTTAGTGGGCATATTTAGTGGGGTAGGAATATTTAGTGTGGTAGGAATATTTTGGGGTAGGAATATTTTGTGTGGTAGGAATTTTTAGGGTGGGAATATTTAGTGTGGTAGGAATATTTAATGGGGTAATATTTAGTGGGGTAGGACTATTTAGTGTAGGACTATTTAGTGTGG
This sequence comes from Oncorhynchus masou masou, assembly GCF_036934945.1. Classification (NCBI taxonomy): domain Eukaryota; kingdom Metazoa; phylum Chordata; class Actinopteri; order Salmoniformes; family Salmonidae; genus Oncorhynchus; species Oncorhynchus masou. The sequence continues at coordinate 95,539,112 of NC_088242.1, forward strand.
TGGGTAGGAATATTTAGTGGGGAGGAATATTTAGTGGGGTAGGAATATTTAGAGGGGTAGGAATATTTAGTGGGGTAGGAATATTTAGAGGGATAGGAATATTTAGTGTGGTAGGAATATTTAGTGGGGTAGGAATATTTAATGGGTAGGAATATTTAGTGTGGTAGGAATATTTATTGGGGTAGGAATATTTTATGGGTTAGGAATAATATTTAATGGGTTGTGGTAGGAATATTTTGGGGTATATTTTGTGGGGTGGGAATATTTATTTAGTGTGGTAGGAATATTTAATGGGGTAGGATTATTTAGTGGGGTAGGAATATTTAGTGTGGTAGGAATAATTAGTTTGGTAGGAATATTTAGTGGGGTAGGAATATTTAGTGTGGTAGGAATACTTAGTGGGGTAGGAATATTTAGAGGGGTAGGAATATTTAGTGTGGTAGGAATATTTAGTGGGGTATGAATATTTAGTGGGGTAGGAATATTTAGTGTGGTAGGAATATTTAGTGGGGTGGGAATATTTAGTGTGGTAGGAATGTGGGTAGGAATATTTAGAGGATAGGAATATTTAGTGTGGTAGGAATATTTAGTGGGGTAGAATATTTAATGGGGTAGTAATATTTAGTGGGGTAGGAATATTTAGGAATATTTTGTGTGGTAGGAATATTTATTGGGGTGGGAATATTTAGTGTGGTAGGAATATTTAAAATGTGGGTAGGATTATTTAGTGGGGTAGGAATATTTAGTGTGGTAGGACTATTTAGTGTGGTAGGAATATTTAGTGGGGTAGGAATGCTTAGGAATATTTAGTGGGGTAGGAATATTTAGAGGGTAGGAATATTTAGTGTGGTAGGAATATTTAGTGGGGTAGGAATATTTAGTGGGGTAGGAACATTTAGTGTGGTAGGAATATTTAGTGGGGTAGGAATATTTAGTGGGTAGGAATATTTAGAGGGGTAGGAATATTTAGTGGGGTAGGAATATTTAGAGGGTAGGAATATTTAGTGTGGTAGGAATATTTAGTGGGGTAGGAATATTTAATGGGGTAGGAATATTTAGTGGGGGAATATTTAGTGTGGTAGGAATATTTAGTTTGGTAGGAATATTTAGTGGGGTAGGAAAATTTAGTGTTGTAGGAATATTTAGTGGGGTAGGAATATTTAAGTGTGGTAGGAATATTTAGTGGTAGGAATATTTAATGGGGTTAATATTTAGTGGGGTAGGAATATTTAGTGTAGGAAATATTTAGTGTGGTAGGAATTTATTTAATGTGGGTAGGAATATTTAGAGGGGTAGGAATATTTAGTGGGGTATGTATTTGAGAATATTTAGTGGGGTAGGAATATTTAGTGGGTAGGAATATTTAATGGGGTAGTAATATTTAGTGGGGTAGGAATATTATTGGGGTAGGAAATATTTTGTGTGGTAGGAATTTTATTGGGGTGGGAATATTTAGTGTGGTAGGAATATTTAATGGGATAGGATTATTTAGTGGGAGTAGGAATATTTAGTGTGGTAGGACTATTTAGTGTGGTAGGAATATTTAGTGGGGTAGGAATATTTAGTGTAGGAATTTTAGTGGGGTAGGAATATTTAGTGGGGTAGGAATATTTAGTGGGGTAGGAATATTTAGTGGGGTAGGAATATTTAGTGGGTAGGAATATTTAGTGTGGTAGGAATATTTAGTGGGGTAGGAATATTTAGTGGGGTAGGAATATTTATTTAGAGGGATAGGAATATTTAGTGTGGTAGGAATATTTAGTGGGGTAGGGAATATTTAGTGGGGTAGGAATATTTAGTGGGGTAGGAATATTTAGTGGTAGGAATATTTAGTGGGGTAGGAATATTTTGTGAGGTAGGAATATTTAGAGGGGTAGGAATATTTAGTGGGGTAGGAATATTTAGTGGAATATTTAGTGGTAGGAATATTTAGTGGGGTAGGAATATTTAATGGGGTAGGAATATTTAGTGGGGTAGGAATATTATTGGGGTAGGAATATTTTGTGTGGTAGGAATTTTTTTATTGGGGTGGGAATATTTAGTGTGGTAGGAATATTTAATGGGGTAGGATTATTTAGTGGGGTAGGAATATTTAGTGTGGTAGGAATTTATTTATTTAGTGGGGTAGGAATATTTAGTGGGGTAGGAATATTTAGTGGGGTAGGAATATTTAGTGGGGTAGGAATATTTAGTGTGGTAGAATATTTAGTGGGGTAGGAATATTTAGTGGGGTAGAATATTTAGTGGGGTAGGAATATTTAATGGGTAGGAATATTTAGAGGGATAGGAATATTTAGTGTGGTAGGAATATTTAGTGGGGTAGGAATATTTAATGGGTTAGTAATATTTAGTGGGGTAGGAATATTATTGGGGTAGGAATATTTTGTTCGGTAGGAATTTTTATTGGGGTGGGAATATTTAGTGTGGTAGGAATATTTAATGGGGTAGGATTATTTAGTGGGGTAGGAATATTTAGTGTGGTAGGACTATTTAGTGTGGTAGGAATATTTAGTGGGGTAGGAATATTTAGTGGGTAGGAATATTTAGAGGGGTAGGAATATTTAGTGGGGTAGGAATATTTAGAGGGATAGGAATATTTAGTGTGGTAGGAATATTTAGTTTAATATTTAATGGGGTAGGAATATTTAGTGGGGTAGGAATATTTATTGGGGTAGGAATATTTAGTGTGGTAGGAATATTTAGTGGGGTAGGAATATTTAGTGGGGTAGGAATATTTAATGGGTAGGAATATTTAGTGGGGTAGGAATATTTAGTGTGGTAGGACTATTTAGTTGGAAGAGAATGGGGTAGGAATATTTAGTGTGGTAGGAATATTTAATGGGGTAGGATTATTTAGTGGGGTAGGAATATTTAGTGTGGTAGGACTATTTAGTGTGGTAGGAATATTTAATGGGGTAGTAATATTTAGTGGGGTAGGAATATTATTGGGGTAGGATTATTTTGTGTGGTAGGAATTTTTATTGGGGTGGGAATATTTAGTGGTAGGAATATTTAATGGGTAGGAATATTTATTTAGTGTGGTAGGAATAGGAATATTTAGTGGGGTAGGAATATTTATGGTAGGAATATTTAGTGGGGTAGGAATATTTAGTGGGGTAGGAATATTTAGTGTGGTAGGAATATTTAGTGTGGTAGGAATATTTAGTGGGGTAGGAATATTTAGTGGGGTAGGGGTAGGAATATTTAGTGGGTAGGAATATTTAGAGGGATAGGAATATTTAGTGTGGTAGGAATATTTAATGGGGTAGGAATATTTAATGGGGTAGGAATATTTAGTGGGGTAGGAACATTTATTGTGGTAGGGAATATTTAGAGGGTTAGGAATATTTAGTGGGGTAGGAATATTTATTTAGTGTGGTAGGAATATTTAGTGGGTAGGAATATTTAGTGGGGTAGGAATATTTAAGTAGGAATATTATTGGGGTAGTATTTTGTGGTAGGAATATTTGGGAATATTTAGTGGGTAGGAATATTTAATGGGGTAGGATTATTTAGTGGGGTAGGAATATTTAGTGGTAGGACTATTTAGTGAAATATTTAGTGGGGTAGGAATATTTAATATTTAGGGGTAGGAATATTTAGTGGGTAGGAATATTTAGTGGGATAGGAATATTTAGTGTGGTAGGAATATTTAGTGGGGTAGGAATATTTAATGGGGTAGGAATATTTAGTGTGGTAGGAATATTTATTGGGGTAGGAATATTTAGAGGGATAGGAATATTTAGTGTGTTAGGAATATTTAGTGGGGTAGGAATATTTAATGGGTTAGTAATATTTAGTGGGGTAGGAATATTATTGGGGTAGGAATATTTTGTGTGGTAGGAATTTTTATTGGGGTGGGAATATTTAGTGTGGTAGGAATATTTAATGGGGTAGGATTATTTAGTGGGGTAGGAATATTTAGTGTGGTAGGACTATTTAGTGTGGTAGGAATATTTAGTGGGGTAGGAATATTTAGTGAGGTAGGAATATTTAAGAGGGGTAGGAATATTTAGTGGGGTAAATATTTAGAGGGATAGGAATATTTAGTGTGGTAAATATTTAGAGGGGTAGGGAATATTTAATGGGGTAGGAATATTTAGAGGGGAATATTATTGGGGCAGGAATATTTTGTGTGGTAGGAATTTTGTTGGGGTGGGAATATTTAGTGGGGTAGGAATATTTAATGGAGTAGGATTATTATTGGGGTAGGAATATTTAGTGTGGTAGGAATTTTTAGTGGGGTAGGAATATTTAGTGTGGTAGGAATATTTGGTGGGGTAGGATTATTTAGTGGGGTAGGAATATTTAGTGGGGTAGGAATATTTAGAGGGTAGGAATATTTAGAGGGATAGGAATATTATTGGGGTAGGAACATTTTTGGTGGTAGGAATATTTATTGGGGTGGGAATATTTAGAGTGGTAGGAATATTTAATGGGGTAGGATTATTTAGTGGGGTAGAATATTTAGTTTGGTAGGAATATTTAATGGGGTAGGAAATATTTAGTGTGGTAGGAATATTTAGGGGTAGGAATATTTAGTGGTGGTAGGACTTAAGTTTAGTGTGGTAGGAATATTTAGTGGGGTAGGAATATTTAGTGTGGTAGGAATATTTAGTGTGTGTAGGAATATTTGTGGGTATATTTAGTGTAGGAATATTTAGTGGGATAGGAATATTTAGGAGGGATAGGAATATTTAATGTGAGTAGAATATTTTGGGGTAGGAATGGGGTAGGAATATTTATTGGGGTGGGAATATTTAGTGTGGTAGAGTATTTAATGGGGTAGGATTATTTAGTGGGGTAGGAATTTTAGTGTGGTAGGAATATTTATTGGGGTGGGAATATTAAGTGTGGTAGGAATATTTAATATGAATATTTAGTGGGGTAGGATTATTTAGTGGGTAGAATATATAGTGGTAGGAATATTTTAGTGGGGTAGGAATATTTAGTGTGGTAGAATATTTAGTGGTGGTATTTAGTGTAGGAATATTTAGTGGGGTATATTTAGTGAGGTAGGAATATTTAGAGGATATGAATATTTAGTGTGGTAGGAATATTTAGTGGGGTAGGAATATTTTTAATGGGGTAGTAATATTTAATTAGGGGTAGGAATATTATTGGGGTAGGAATATTTTGTGTGGTAGGAATTTTTATTGGGGTGGGAATATTTAGTGTGGTAGGAATATTTAATGGGGTAGGATTATTTAGTGTGGTAGGAATATTTAGTGTGGTAGGAATATTTAGTGGGGTAGGAACATTTATGGGGGCAGGAATATTTAGTGGGGTAGAATATTTAGAGGGGTAGGAATATTTAGTGGGTAGGTATTTAGTGGGATATATTTAGTGGGTAGGAATATCAGTGGGTTAGGAATATTTAATGGGGGGAATATTTAGTGAAATATTTAGAGGGATAGGAATATTTAGTGTTAGGAATATTTAGTGGGGTAGGAATATCATTGAGGAATATTTTGTGTGGGAATATTTATTGTGGGAATATTCAATGGGGTAGGAATATTCAATGGGGTAGTAATATTTAGTGGTAGGAATATTTAATGTGGGTAGGAATATTTAATGGGATAGGGATTATTTAGAGGGGTAGGAATATTTAGTGGGGTAGGAATATTTAGTGGGGTAGGAATATTTAAAGGGGTAGGAATATTTAGTGTGGTAGGAATATTTAGTGGTGTATTTAGTGGGGTAGGAATATTTAATATTTAATGGTGTAGGAATATTTAGTGGGGTAGGAATATTTAGTGGGTAGGAATATTTAGTGTGGTAGGAATATTTAGTGGGGTGGGAATATTTAGTGGGGTGGGAATATTTAATGAATATTTAATGGGGTAGGATTATTTAGTGGGGTAGGAATATTTGGTAGGAATACATAGTGTTAGAATAATTAGTGGGGTAGGAATATTTAGTGGGGTAGGAATATTTAGTGTGTGGAATATTTAATGGAATATTTAGTGTGGTAGGAATATTTAGTGGGGTAGGAATATTTAGTGGGGTAGGAATGTTTAGTGTGGTAGGAATACTTAGGTGCCGTAGGAATATTTTAGAGGGGTAGGAATATTTAGTGGGTGGGGAATATTATGAGGGTTGGAATATTTAGTGGGGTAGGAATATTTAATGGGGTAGGAATATTTAGTAGGGTAGGACTATTAGTGGGGTAGGAATATTTTTGTGGTAGGAATTTTATTGGGATGGGAATATTTAATGGGGTAGGAATATTTAGTGGGGTAGGAAATATTTAGTGTGGTAGGAATATTTAGTGTGGTAGGAATATTTAGTGGGGTAGGAATATTTAGTGAAGTGGGAATATTTAGTGTGGTAGGAATATTTAACAGGGTAGGAATATTTAGTGGGGTAGGAATATTTAGTGGGGTAGGAATATTTAGTGGGTAGGAATATTTAGTGTGGTAGAATATTTAGGGTGGTAGAAATATTTAATGGGGTAGGAATTAGTGTAGTTATCATAGTGGGGTAGGAATATTTAGTGTGGTAGGAATATTTAGTGTGGTAGGAATATTTAATGGGGTAGGATTATTTAGTGGGTAGGAATATTTAACAGGGTAGGAATACATAGTGGGGTAGGAATATTTGTGTGGTAGGAATATAGTGTGGTAGGAATATTTAGTGGAAATATTTAGTGGTGTAGGAATATTTAATGGGATAGGAATATTTAGTGGGTAGGAATATTTTAGTGAGGTAGGAATAGGGGATATGAATATTTAGTGTGGTAGGAATATTTAGTGGGGTAGGAATATTTGATGGGGTATGAATATTTAGTGGGGTAGGAATATTATTGGGGTAGGAATATTTTGTGTGGTAGGAATTTTTATTAGGTGGGAATATTTAGTGTGTAGGAATGTTTAATGGGGTAGGATTATTTAATTAGGGGTAGGAATATTTAGTGTGGTAGGACTATTTAGTGTGGTAGGAATATTTAGTGGGGTAGGAATATTTAATGGGGTAGGAATATTTAGTGGGGTAGGAATATTTAGAGGGGTAGGAATATTTAGAGGGGTTATTTAGTGGGGTAGGAATATTTATTAGGAATATTTAGTGTGGTAGGAATATTTAATGGGTTAGAATATTTAATGGGGTAGGAATATTTAGTGGGATGGGAATATTTAGAGGGGTAGGAATATTTGGTGTGTTAGGAATATTTAGTGGGGTAGGAATATTTAGGAATATTTTGTGTAGTAGGAATTTTTATTGGGGTGGGAATATTCAATGGGATAGGAATATTCAATGGGGTAGTAATATTTAGTGGGGGATTTTTTACTGATATTTAATTTATTTAGTGGGGTAGGAATATTTAGTGTGGTAGTGTGGTAGGAATATTTAATGGTGTGGATTATTTAGTGGGGTAGGAATATTTAGTGTGGAATATTTAATGGTGTGGACTATTTAGTGTGGTAGGAATATTTAATGGGGTAGGAATATTTAGTGAGGTAGGAATATTTAGAGGGGTAGGAATATTTAGTGGGGTAGGAATATTTAGAGGGATATTTAATGGAATATTTAGTGGGGTAGGAATATTTAATGGGGGTAGGAATATTTAGTGGGGGTAGGAATATTTAGTGGGGTAGGAATATTATTGGGAGTAGGAATATTTAGTGTGGTAGGAATATTTATTGGGGTGGGAATATTTATTGTGGTAGAATATTTAATGGTGGGATTATTTAGTGGGGTAGGAATGTTTAGTGTGGTAGGAATAATTAGTTTGGTAGTAATATTTAGTGGGGCAGGAATATTTAGTGTGGTAGGAATATTTAGTGGGGTAGGAATATTTAGTGGGGTAGGAATATTTAGTGGGGTAGGAATAATATTGGGGTAGGAATATTTTGTGTGGTAGGAATTTTAATGGGGTAGGAATATTTAGTGTGGTAGGAATATTTAATGGGGTAGGAATATTTAGTGGGATGGAATATTTAGTGTGGTAGGACTATTTAGTGTGGTAGGAATATTTAGTGGGGGGGTAGGAATATTTAGTGAGGGTAGGGAATATTTAGAGGGGTAGGAATATTTAGTGGGGGTAGGAATATTTAATGGGGTAGTAATATTTAGTGTGGTAGGAATATTATTGGGGGTAGGAATATTTTGTGTGGGTAGGAATGTTTATTGGGGTGGGAATATTTAGTGTGGTAGGAATATTTAATGGGGTGGGAATATTTAGTGTGGTAGGAATATTTAATGAGGTAGGATTATTTGATGGGGTAGGAATGTAGGAATATTTAGTGTGGTAGGATATTTAGTGGGGGTTATGAATATTTAGTGGGGTGAATATTATGGTGGGGTTGGAATATTTTAGTGGGAGTGGGAATATTGATGAGGTAGGAATATTTAGTAGGGTAGGAAATTTAGTGTGGTAGGAATATTTAGTGTGGTAGGAATATTTAGTGGGTAGGAATATTTAATGGGGTAGGAATATTTAGTGGGGTAGGAATATTTAGTGGGGTAGGAATATTTAGTGTGGTAGGAATGTTAGTGGTGGATATTTAGTGGGGTGGGAATATTTAGTGTGGTAGGAATATTTAACAGGGTAGGAATATTTAGTGGGGTAGGAATATTTAGTGGGGTAGGAATATTTAGTGTTGTAGGAATATTTAGGGTGGTAGAAATATTTAGTGGGGTAGGAATATTTAGTGTGGTAGGAATATCATAGTGGGGTAGGAATATTTAGTGTGTAGGAATATCAAGTGTGGTAGGAATATTTAATGGGGTAGGATTATTTAGTGGGGTAGGAATATTTAACAGGGTAGGAATAATTAGTGGGGTAGGAATATTTAGTGGGGTAGGAATATTTAGTGTGGTAGGAATATTTAGTGGGGTGGGAATATTTATTGTGGTAGGAATATTTAAAGGGGTAGGATTATTTAGTGTGGTAGGAATATTTAGTGTGGTAAGGAATATTTAGTGCCGTAGGAATATTTAGTGGGGGTAGGAATATTTAGTGGTGTGGGAATATTTAGTGTGGTAGGAATATTTAAGGGTAGGATTATTTAGTGGGGTAGGAATATTTAATGTGGTAGGAATGTTGGTGTAGGAATATTTAGTGGGGTATGAATATTTAGTGTGGTAGGAATATTTAGTGGTGTAGGATTATTTAATATTTAGGGTAGGAATATTTAGTGGGGTAGGAATATTTAGTGTGGAATATTCAATTGGTAGAATATTCATTGATGATATTTAGAGTAGGGTAGGAATATTTAATGTGGTTGGAATATTTAGTGGGGGTGTGAATATTGTTGAGTGTCGTAGGAATATTTAGTGTGGTAGGAATATTTGAGAGTGGGGTAGGAATATTCAATTGGGTAGGAATATTTAGTGGGGTAGGAATATTTAGTGGGGTAGGAATA
>NC_088242.1:95913576-95931076 GCF_036934945.1 Oncorhynchus masou masou
CAGTCTCTCTCACCCCAGTCTGTCTCACCACAGTCTGCGTGCCCCACAATGACACACAATACCATTTTTTTAGGGGGCAAAATACAATTCACTGACCAACGCAATTCACAGTCTCAAAATACTTGACCCTGGTTGTTAGTGCAAATATAACGATATGGCCGCTGTTGTTGAATTTGGCTGATGGCGTGTTAAAGTAAGCTGAAAAGGTTTATGGGTTGAGGTCCTTCACTTTGGAAGTCAACTGTCTGTGGTCATCATGATAGGAAAAGTAATCTTGTAAAATGTCTTTCCAGATTGAATGGAGTCGTGTAGCTATATAACAGTAAATCATTTCACACAATACGATGGTCTATTTTTTTTGTTTGTTACCTCAGTAAAAAACAACTCGCCTGGTTCCTGGCTCTCTATACACGATTGGAATCAAAGTCCATTTTCTAAATGGTTCATTTAGTTTTGGATGACTGCTCTCTTGCAGCCTTCTCGTTTCAAACAGATTGCATTGAATATCGCCTTACCCATAATGCAAAGAGTATGTGCTGACGAAAAACGCCTTTCCATTCCACTGAAACTTGGAGAACCAAGAACAATCACGCACGCGCGCACGCTAAGGATATGAATTCAGTCAGCATCTCAGATCGGTGGAGACAGCTGTTGATCCTAAATGTTTGATAGGTAAAGGTGAGCCCTAAAAGGTTTACCTTTTAGCCAGGTACATTTCTATGGTAACTCATTTTTCAGAACTGACCTGCTTCAGGGCAGGCTAACTCAGGGCTAACTCTGTTTATCCTGTATCCAGAACTAACCTGGTCCAGGACAGGCTAACTCAGGGCTAACTCTGTTTATCCTGTATCCAGAACTAACCTGCTTCAGGACAGGCTCACTCAGGGCTAACTCTGTTTATCCTGTATCCAGAACTAACCTGCTTCAGGACAGGCTAACTCAGGGCTAAATCCATTTATCCTGTATCCAGAACTAACCTGCTTCAGGGCAGGCTAACTCAGGGCTAACTCTGTTTATCCTGTATCCAGAACTAACCTGGTCCAGGACAGGCTAACTCAGGGCTAAATCCATTTATCCTGTATCCAGAACTAACCTGCTTCAGGGCAGGCTAACTCAGGGCTAACTCTGTTTATCCTGTATCCAGAACTAACCTGGTCCAGGACAGGCTCACTCAGGGCTAAATCCATTTATCCTGTATCCAGAACTAACCTGCTTCAGGGCAGGCTAACTCAGGGCTAACTCTGTTTATCCTGTATCCAGAACTAACCTGGTCCAGGACAGGCTAACTCAGGGCTAACTCTGTTTATCCTGTATCCAGAACTAACCTGGTCCAGGACAGGCTCACTCAGGGCTAACTCTGTTTATCCTGTATCCAGAACTAACCTGCTCCAGGACAGGCTCACTCAGGGCTAACTCTGTTTATCCTGTATCCAGAACTAACCTGGTCCAGGACAGGCTAACTCAGGGCTAACTCTGTATATCCTGTATCCAGAACTAACCTGGTCCAGGACAGGCTCACTCAGGGCTAAATCCATTTATCCTGAATGAAGTGTCTGAAATCAGATTCCCTCATTCTCACAAATCTGTAATGTGAAGCTGCCTGAAGCCGACTAGTTTTATAAAAGCCTGATCTGGAATGTGAAGCTACCGGAAGCCGACTAGTTTTATAAAAGCCTGATCTGGAATGTGAAGCTAACGGAAAAAGCCTGATCCGGAATAGTTTTATAAAAAGCCTGATCCGGAATGTGAAGTAACGGAAGCCGACTAGTTTTATAAAAGCCTGATCCGGAATGTGAAGGTAACGGAAGCTAGCTTTATAAAAGCCTGACGGAAGCCGACTAGTTTTATAAAAGCCTGATCCGGAATGTGAAGCTAACGGAAGCCGAAGCTAGTTTTATAAAAGCCTGATCCGAATCTGGAATGTTTATAAAAGCCTGAAGCTAACGGAAGCCGACTAGTTTTATAAAAGCCTAATCTGGAATGTGAAGCTAACGGAAACCAACTAGCTTTATAAAAGCCTGATCCAGAATGTAAAGCTAACGGAAGCCGACTAGTTTTATAAAAGCAGGATCTGGAATGTGAAGCTAACGGAAGCCAACCAGCTTTATAAAAGCCTGATTCGGAATGTGAAGCTAAAGGAAGCCGGCTAGTTTTATAAAAGCCTGATCTGGAATGTGAAGCTAACGGAAGCCAACCAGCTTTATAAAAGCCTGGTTCGGAATGTGAAGCTAAAGGAAGCCGGCTAGTTTTATAAAAGCCTGATCTGGAATGTGAAGCTAACGGAAGCCAACCAGCTTTATAAAAACCTTTGTGATAACGGAAGCCTAGTTTTATAAAAGCCTGATCTGGAATGTGAAGCTAACGGAAGCCGACTAGTTTTATAAAAGCCTGATCCGGAATGTGAAGCTAACGGAAGCCGACTAGCTTTATAAAAGCCTGATCCGGAATGTGAAGCTAACGGAAGCCGACTAGTTTTATAAAAGCCTGATCTGGAATGTGAAGCTAACGGAAGCCGACTAGTTTTATAAAAGCCTGATCCGGAATGTGAAGCTAACGGAAGCCGACTAGCTTTATAAAAGCCTGATCCGGAATGTGAAGCTAACGGAAGCCGACTAGTTTTATAAAAGCCTGATCCGGAAGCTAACGGAAGCCGACTAGATCCTGGAATGTGAAGCTAACGGAAGCCGACTAGCTTTATAAAAGCCTGATCCGGAATGTGAAGCTAACGGAAGCCGACTAGTTTATAAAAGCCTGCTCCGAATGTGAAGCCTGATCTTTATAAAAGCCTGATCCGGAATGTGAAGCTAACGGAAGCCGACTAGCATTATAAAAGCCTGATCCAGAATGTGAAGCTAACGGAAGCCGACTGATAAAAGCCTGATCCGGAATGTGAAGCTAACGGAAGCCGACTAGCTTTATAAAAGCCTGATCCGGAATGTGAAGCTAACGGAAGCCGACTGATAAAAGCCTGGAATGTGAAGCTAACGGAAGCCGACTAGCTTTATAAAAGCCTGATCCGGAATGTGAGCTTTTTTATAAAAGCCTGCTCCAGAATGTGAAGCTAACGGAAGCCGACTAGCTTTATAAAAGCCTGAATCCGGAATGTGAAGCTAACGGAAGCCGACTAGCTTTATAAAAGCCTGCTCCGGAATGTGAAGCTAACGGAAGCCGACTAGCTTTATAAAAGCCTGATCCGGAATGTGAAGCTAACGGAAGCCGACTAGTTTTATAAAAGCCTGCTCCAGAATGTGAAGCTAACGGAAGCCGACTAGCTTTATAAAAGCCTGCTCCAGAATGTGAAGCTAACGGAAGCCGACTAGCTTTATAAAAGCCTGATCCGGAATGTGAAGCTAACCTGATCCTGGAATGTGAAGCTAACGGAAGCCGACTAGCTTTATAAAAGCCTGCTCCGGAATGTGAAGCTAACGGAAGCCGACTAGCTTTATAAAAGCCTGATCCGGAATGTGAAGCTAACGGAAGCCGACTAGTTTTATAAAAGCCTGATCCGGAATGTGAAGCTAACGGAAGCCGACTAGTTTTATAAAAGCCTGATCCGGAATGTGAAGCTAACGGAAGCCGACTAGCTTTATAAAAGCCTGATCTGGAATGTGAAGCTAACGGAAGCCGACTAGCTTTATAAAAGCCTGATCTGGAATGTGAAGCTAACGGAAGCCGACTAGCTTTATAAAAGCCTGATCCAGAATGTGATAAAAGCCTGCTCCGGAATGTGAAGCTAACGGAAGCCGACTAGCTTTATAAAAGCCTGATCTCCAATGAATGTAAAAGAAATGTGAAGCTAACGGAAGCCGACTAGCTTTATAAAAGCCTGATCCGGAATGTGAAGCTAACGGAAGCCGACTAGCTTTATAAAAGCCTGATCCGGAATGTGAAGCTAACGGAAGCCCTGATACTAGCTTTATAAAAGCCTGATCCGGAATGTGAAGCTAACGGAAGCCGACTAGCCTGATCTAATGTGAAACTAAAAGCCTGCTTTATAAAAGCCTGATCTGGAATGTGAAGCTAACGGAAGCCGACTAGCTTTATAAAAGCCTGATCCGGAATGTGAAGCTAACGGAAGCCGACTAGCTTTATAAAAGCCTGATCTGGAATGTGAAGCTAACGGAAGCCGACTAGCTTTATAAAAGCCTGATCCGGAATGTGAAGCTAACGGAAGCCGACTAGCTTTATAAAAGCCTGATCCGGAATGTGAAGCTGAAGCTAATAAAAGCCTGGGAATGTGAAGCCGACTAGCTTTATAAAAGCCTGATCCGAATGCCTGCTTTATAAAAGCCTGATCCGAATGTGAAGCTAACGGAAGCCGACTAGCTTTATAAAAGCCTGCTCCGGAATGTGAAGCTAACGGAAGCCGACTAGCTTTATAAAAGCCTGCTCCGAATGTGAAGCTAACGCTTTATAAAAGCCTGATCCGGAATGTGAAGCTAACGGAAGCCGACTAGCTTTATAAAAGCCTGATCCGGAATGTGAAGCTAACGGAAGCCGACTAGCTTTATAAAAGCCTGATCCGGAATGTGAAGCTAACGGAAGCCGACTAGCTTTATAAAAGCCTGCTCCGGAATGTGAAGCTAACGGAAGCCGACTAGCTTTATAAAAGCCTGATCCGGAATGTGAAGCTAACGGAAGCCGACTAGCTTTATAAAAGCCTGATCCGGAATGTGAAGCTAACGGAAGCCGACTAGCTTTATAAAAGCCTGAATGTGAAGCTAACGGAATGTTTTATAAAAGCCTGATCCGGAATGTGAAGCTAACGGAAGCCGACTAGCTTTATAAAAGCCTGATCCAGAATGTGAAGCTAACGGAAGCCGACTAGCTTTATAAAAGCCTGCTCCAGAATGTGAAGCTAACGGAAGCCGACTAGCTTTATAAACGCCTGAGCAGATCAGGCTTTCTTCATAGTTTACCCCTCTGGCCCCTCCCCCTCTGTTAAGAGTACGGCACTGTAAGCGTTACTCCACACCACTTCCTCTGAGGCCCCCGCTCTGCCGGCCCAACTACCAGGCTCCATTGGAGACAGTGGGAGTGTGTGTGTTTGTGTCTGTGTGTGTGTGGCAGATGTGCGAGATTGTCTGAATGTAAAACCTGTCACTTGTTAGTGACTATCAGACTATCACCGTCGTCGTCGTCGCCATCCAACCCCACAGACAGACTGACAGACAGACTGACAGTGTTTAGCACAACAAGCAGCTGTCAATGGTGCAGTTGAAAAACAAACTGTTCAACAAATAAAGTAGGGGGTAAACAACAACAAAAGATGGATGGTGTGTTTTTGGAGGATGGGATAAAATGGCTGTCTGGTAGGGATTTGATGTCAAGAAGAAATGTTTTGTTTACTTAGCAGGAGTGGGTCTAGAATGTGTATGATATAAGCCTATGATTAGGTACTGTATGCATGATTAATATAGAAATTATATTTAATCCATCATGTTTAAGTATAATTAATTAAGTAGAAGCATAATAACACAGATACTGCAATGCTGAGAATTGAGAACACACGTATTTTTTAAAGTCATCATACTGCAGCATAACCCCCCAGAAAACAACACCTTCATTCCAATCCTCACTTAAAAAACCCAACGTGGCATGACACAACATAACTGGTTATGACAGCCAATCACAAGAGATCATGTGATGACTAATCTAACCCTCGCTGTGATGCATGATTGAAACATTTAGTTAAAATGTGCAATGAAATGTAAATCCTCAAAACACTATCTCCCAGTCTGTACTCACCAGCTATGCCAAACGCTATTTCCCAATCGGTAATCACCAGCTATGCCAAACACTATCTCCCAGTCTGTACTCACCAGCTATGCCAAACGCTATTTCCCAATTGGTAATCACCAGCTATTCCAAACTCTGTCTCCCAATCTGTAATCACCAGCTATACGAAACGCTATCTCCCAATCTGTAATCACCAGCTATACGAAACGCTATCTCCCAATCTGTAATCACCAGCTATACGAAACGCTATCTCCCAATCTGTAATCACCATCTATGCCCTTCTTTCTTCCACTTGTGCCGTTGTCCAGGTGCCTGCAATTACCAAACACTATCTCCCAGTCTGTACTCACCAGCTATGCCAAATGTTATTCCCAGTCTGTACTCCGTCCTACTCTATCTCCCAGTCTGTACTCACCAGCTATGCCTAAATGTAACCGATTATCTCCCAGTCTGTACTCACCAGCTAAACTGTTCCCAATCGGTTCCCAGAGCCTAAACTGTTCCCCAATCTCCTCAGAGCCTAAACCTAAACTGTTCCGTTCCTAGAGCCTAAACTGTTCCGTTCCTAGAGCCTAAACTGTTCCGTTCCTAGAGCCTAAACTGTTCCGTTCCTAGAACTGTTCCGTTCCTAGAAACTGTTCCGTTCCTAGAGCCTAAACTGTTCCGTTCCTAGAGCCTAAACTGTTCCAGAGCCTAAACTGTTCCGTAGAGCCTAAACTGTTCCGTTCCTAGAACCTAAACTGTTCCGTTCCTAGAGCCTACACTGTTCCGTTCCTAGAACCTAAACTGTTCCATTCCTAGAGCCTAAACTGTTCCGTTCCTAGAGTCTAAACGGTTCCGTTCCTAGAACCTAAACTGTTCCGTTCCTAGAGCCTAAACTGTTCCGTTCCTAGAACCTAAACTGTTCCGTTCCTAGAGCCTAAACTGTTCCGTACCTAGAACCTAAACTGTTCCGTTCCTAGAACTTAAACTGTTCCGTTCCTAGAACCTAAACTGTTCCGTTCCTAGAGCCCAAACTGTTCCGTTCCTAGAACATAAACTGTTCCGTTCCTAGAGCCTACACTGTTCCGTTCCTAGAGCCTAAACTGTTCCGTTCCTAGAGCCTAAACTGTTCCGTTCCTAGAACTTCAACTGTTCCGTTCCTAGAAACTAAACTGTTCCGTTCCTAGAGCCTACACTGTTCCGTTCCTAGAACCTAAACTTTTCCATTCCTAGAACCTAAACTGTTCCGTTCCTAGAGCCTAAACTGTTCCGTTCCTAGAGCCTAAACTGTTCCGTTCCTAGAGCCTAAACTGTTCCATTCCTAGAGCCTACACTGTTCCGTTCCTAGAACCTAAACTGTTCCGTTCCTAGAGCCTAAACTGTTTCGTTCCTAGAGCCTAAACTGTTCCGTTCCTAGAACCTAAACTGTTCCGTTCCTAGAGTCTAAACTGTTCCGTTCCTAGAGCCTAAACTGTTCTGTTCCTAGAACCTAAACTGTTCCGTTCCTAGAACCTAAACTGTTCCGTTCCTAGAGCCGAAACTGTTCAGTTCCTAGAGCCTAAACTGTTCCGTACCTAGAACCTAAACTGTTCCGTTCCTAGAACCTAAACTGTTCCGTTCCTAGTACCTAAACTGTTCTGTTCCTAGAGCCTAAACTGTTCCGTACCTAGAACCTAAACTGTTCCGTTCCTAGAACTTAAACTGTTCCGTTCCGAGAACCTAAACTGTTCCGTTCCTAGAGCCTAAACTGTTCCGTTCCTAGAACCTAAACTGTTCCGATCCTAGAGCCTAAACTGTTCCGTACTAAAGAATCCCCCCCAAAAAACAGGACTTGGACTCACAGCATTTCAAAAGGGAGAAATTGTCTGAGTGTGGTATTCAAGTAAAGAGATGAACCGTTGCCCAAACCGTAGAAAGTAGTGTTCATTTGCTGAGTGATTTTTACATTGTAATGCAGCCAACTGAGCGTCTGGCTAAAGGGAGAGCTTAAGTTAATTAACCGTTTACTTTGCCAATTGTAAAGTCAGTAATCATGAAGTAACTTGGCACATTTGGGCAGTTTCAAACTCACCCATGAGAGTTGGTGTAACAGTAGACCAAATTTGTATCTGGTGTTTGGCCGGGAAGCGTATGGACGACTCAGGACTGCTGTGAACTCTCTTTCTCTCGCTCTCTCTATAGTCTCACTCTCTATAGTCTCACTCTCTCTTTAGTCTCTCTCTCTCTATAGTCTCTCTCTCTCTATAGTCTCTCTCTATAGTCTCTCTCTCTCTATAGCCTCTCTCTCTTTCTGTATGTAGTCTCTCTCTCTCTATAGTCTCTCTCTCTTTCTGTATGTAGTCTCTCTCTCTCTATAGTCTCTCTCTCTTTCTGTATGTAGTCTCTCTAGTCTCTTCTCTTTTCTGTATGTAGTCTCTCTCTCTCTCTATAGTCTCTCTCTCTTATGTCTGTCTGTATGTAGTCTCTCTCTCTCTATAGTCTCTCTCTCTTTCTGTATGTAGTCTCTCTCTCTCTATAGTCTCTCTTTCTGTATGTAGTCTCTCTCTCTCTATAGTCTCTCTCTCTTTCTGTATGTAGTCTCTCTCTATAGTCTCTCTCTTTCTGTATGTAGTCTCTCTCTCTCTATAGTCTCTCTCTCTTTCTGTATGTAGTCTCTCTCTCTCTCTCTCTATAGTCTCTCTCTCTTTCTGTATGTAGTCTCTCTCTCTCTATAGTCTCTCTCTCTTTCTGTATGTAGTCTCTCTCTCTCTCTATAGTCTCTCTCTCTTTATGTATGTAGTCTCTCTCTCTCTATAGTCTCTCTATCTCTTTCTGTATGTAGTCTCTCTCTCTCTATAGTCTCTCTCTCTTTCTGTATGTAGTCTCTCTCTCTCTATAGTCTCTCTCTCTTTCTGTATGTAGTCTCTCTCTCTATAGTCTCTCTCTATAGTCTCTCTCTCTTTCTGTATGTAGTCTATCTCTCTCTATAGTCTCTCTCTCTCTCTCTCTCTCTATAGTCTCTCTACCTCTATAGTCTCTCTCTCTTTCTGTATGTAGTCTCTCTCTCTCTCTCTCTAGTCTCTCTCTCTTTCTGTATGTAGTCTCTCTCTCTCTATAGTCTCTCTCTCTTTCTGTATGTAGTCTCTCTCTCTGTATGTAGTCTCTCTCTCTATAGTCTCTCTCTTTCTGTATCTCTCTCTCTTCTGTATGTAGTCTCTCTCTCTCTCTCTATAGTCTCTCTCTTTTCTGTATGTAGTCTCTCTCTCTCTATAGTCTCTCTCTTTCTGTATGTAGTCTCTCTCTCTCTCTAGTCTCTCTCTCTTTCTATAGTCTCTCTCTTTCTGTATGTCTCTCTCTCTCTCTCTCTCTTCTGTATGTAGTCTCTCTCTCTCTCTCTTTCTGTATGTAGTCTCTCTCTCTCTATAGTCTCTCTCTCTTTCTGTATGTAGTCTCTCTCTCTCTCTATAGTCTCTCTCTCTTTCTGTATGTAGTCTCTCTCTCTCTCTCTCTATAGTCTCTCTCTCTTTCTGTATGTAGTCTCTCTCTCTCTATAGTCTCTCTCTCTTTCTGTATGTAGTCTCTCTCTCTATAGTCTCTCTCTCTTTCTGTATGTAGTCTCTCTCTCTATAGTCTCTCTCTCTTTCTGTATGTAGTCTCTCTCTCTCTCTCTCTCTATAGTCTCTCTCTCTTTCTGTATGTAGTCTCTCTACATTCTCTCTCTCTTTCTGTATGTAGTCTCTCTCTCTCTCTTTCTGTATGTAGTCTCTCTCTCTCTTTCTGTATGTAGTCTCTCTCTCTCTCTATAGTCTCTCTCTCTGTATGTAGTCTGTATGTAGTCTCTCTCTCTCTCTCTCTCTTTTCTGTATGTAGTCTCTCTCTCTCTCTCTCTCTCTCTTCTGTATGTAGTCTCTCTCTCTCTCTCTCTCTGTATGTAGTCTCTCTCTCTTTCTGTATGTAGTCTCTCTCTCTCTATAGTAGTCTCTCTCTCTTTCTGTATGTAGTCTCTCTCTCTCTAGTCTCTCTCTATAGTCTCTCTCTTTCTGTATGTAGTCTCTCTCTCTCTCACTCTCTCTCTTTCTGTATGTAGTCTCTCTCTCTATAGTCTCTCTCTCTTTCTGTATGTAGTCTCTCTCTCTCTCTCTTCTGTATGTAGTCTCTCTCTACTCTCTTTCTGTATGTAGTCTCTCTCTCTCTATGTAGTCTCTCTCTCTCTTTCTGTATGTAGTCTCTCTCTCTCTATAGTCTTCTGTATGTAGTCTCTCTTCTGTATGTAGTCTCTCTCTCTCTCTCTCTTTTCTGTATGTAGTCTCTCTACTCTCTCTTTTCTGTATGTAGTCTCTCTCTCTCTCTCTCTCTCTTCTGTATGTAGTCTCTCTCTCTCTCTCTCTCTATAGTCTCTCTCTCTTTGTAGTCTGTATGTAGTCTCTCTCTCTCTCACTCTCTCTCTCTTTCTGTATGTAGTCTCTCTCTCTCTCTCTCTCTCTCTCTCTTCTGTATGTAGTCTCTCTCTCTCATAGTCTCTCTCTCTCTTTTCTGTATGTAGTCTCTCTCTCTCACTCTCTCTCTCTTTCTGTATGTAGTCTCTCTCTCTCTCTTTCTGTATGTAGTCTCTCTCTCTCTCTGTAGTCTCTCTCTTTCTGTATGTAGTCTCTCTCTCTCTATAGTCTCTCTCTCTTTCTGTATGTAGTCTCTCTCTCTATAGTCTCTCTCTTTCTGTATGTAGTCTCTCTCTCTCTTTTCTGTATGTAGTCTCTCTCTCTCTCTCTCTCTCTTTCTGTATGTAGTCTCTCTCTCTATTCTCTCTCTTTCTGTATGTAGTCTCTCTCTCTCTCTCTCTCTTTCTGTATGTAGTCTCTCTCTCTGTATGTAGTCTCTCTCTCTCTCAGTCTCTCTCTTTCTGTATGTAGTCTCTCTCTCTCTATAGTCTCTCTCTCTCTTTCTGTATGTAGTCTCTCTCTCTCTCTTTCTGTATGTAGTCTCTCTCTCTCTCTGTAGTCAAAATATTTCTGTATGTAGTCTCTCTCTCTCACTCTCTCTCTCTTTCTGTATGTAGTCTCTCTCTCTCTCTCTCTCTTTTTCTCTCTCTATGTAGTCTCTCTCTCTCACTCTCTCTAGTCTCTTCTCTGTATGTAGTCTCTCTCTCTCTCTCTTCTGTATGTAGTCTCTCTCTCTCTTTCTGTATGTAGTCTCTCTCTCTCTCACACTCTCTCTCTTTCTGTATGTAGTCTCTCTCTCTCTCTTTCTGTATGTAGTCTCTCTCTCTCTCACTCTCTCTCTTTCTGTATGTAGTCTCTCTCTCTCTATAGTCTCTCTCTCTTTCTGTATGTAGTCTCTCTCTCTCTCACTCTCTCTCTCTTTCTGTATGTAGTCTCTCTCTCTCACTCTCTCTCTCTTTCTGTATGTAGTCTCTCTCTCTCATCTCTCTCTTTCTGTATGTAGTCTCTCTCTATAGTCTCTCTCTCTTTCTGTATGTAGTCTCTCTCTCTCATTTCTTTCTGTATGTAGTCTCTCTCTCTCTCTCTCTCTTTCTGTATGTAGTCTCTCTCTCTCTCTTTCTGTATGTAGTCTCTCTCTCACACTCTCTCTCTTTCTGTATGTAGTCTCTCTCTCTCTCTCTCTTTCTGTATGTAGTCTCTCTCTCTCTCTCTCTCTATAGTCTCTCTCTCTTTCTGTATGTAGTCTCTCTCTCTCACACTCTCTCTCTCTTTCTGTATGTAGTCTCTCTCTCTCTCACTCTCTCTCTTTCTGTATGTAGTCTCTCTCTCTCTCTCTCTCTCTTTCTGTATGTAGTCTCTCTCTCTCACACTCTCTCTCTCTTTCTGTATGTAGTCTCTCTCTCTCACTCTCTCTCTCTTTCTGTATGTAGTCTCTCTCTCTCTCTCTCTTTCTGTATGTAGTCTCTCTCTCTCTTTCTGTATGTAGTCTCTCTCTCTCTATACTCTCTCTCTCTTTATGTAGTCTCTCTCTCTCTCTCTCTTTCTGTATGTAGTCTCTCTCTCTCTATAGTCTCTCTCTCTCTTCTCTTTCTGTTCTGTATGTATCTCTCTCTCTTTTCTGTATGTAGTCTCTCTCTCTCTCACTCTCTCTCTCTTTCTATATGTAGTCTCTCTCTCTCTCTCTCTATAGTCTCTCTCTCTTTCTGTATGTAGTCTCTCTCTCTCACTCTCTCTCTCTTTCTGTATGTAGTCTCTCTCTCTCTCTCTCTCTTTCTGTATGTAGTCTCTCTCTCTCTCTATAGTCTCTCTCTCTTTCTGTATGTAGTCTCTCTCTCTCTATAGTCTCTCTCTCTCTCTGTATAGTCTCTCTCTCTTTCTGTATGTAGTCTCTCTCTCTCACACTCTCTCTCTCTTTCTGTATGTAGTCTCTCTCTCACTCTCTCTCTCTTTCTGTATGTAGTCTCTCTCTCTCTCTCTCTCTCTCTCTTTCTGTATGTAGTCTCTCTCTCTCTCTATAGTCTCTCTCTCTTTCTGTATGTAGTCTCTCTCTCTCACACTCTCTCTCTTTCTGTATGTAGTCTCTCTCTCTCACACTCTCTCTCTTTCTGTATGTAGTCTCTCTCTCTCTCTCTCTCTTTCTGTATGTAGTCTCTCTCTCTCTATAGTCTCTCTTTTCTGTATGTAGTCTCTCTCTCTCTATAGTCTCTCTCTTTCTGTATGTAGTCTCTCTCTCTCTTCTGTATGTAGTCTCTCTCTCTCTCTCTTTCTGTATGTAGTCTCTCTCTCTCTATAGTCTCTCTCTTTTCTGTATGTAGTCTCTCTCTCTCACTAGTCTGTATGTAGTCTCTCTCTCTGTAGTCTCTCTCTCTCTGTATGTAGTCTCTCTTCTGTATGTAGTCTCTCTCTATAGTCTCTCTCTCTCTCTGTATGTAGTCTCTCTCTCTCACTCTCTCTTTTCTGTATGTAGTCTCTCTCTCTCTCTCTCTCTTTCTGTATGTAGTCTCTCTCTCCCACTCTCTATAGTCTCTCTCTCTTTCTGTATGTAGTCTCTCTCTCTCACTCTCTCTCTTTCTGTATGTAGTCTCTCTCTCTCTCTCTCTCTCTTTCTGTATGTAGTCTCTCTCTCTCTCTGTATTCTCTCTCTTTCTGTATGTAGTCTCTCTCTCTCACACTCTCTCTCTCTGTATGTAGTCTCTCACTCTCACTCTCTCTCTCTGTATGTAGTCTCTCTCTCTCTCTCTGTAGTCTCTTTCTCTCTCTGTAGTCTGTCTCTCTCTCTCTCTCTCTCTCTCTCTCTCTCTCTGTAGTCAATTCAATTCAAGGGCTTTATTGGCATGGGAAACATGTGTTAACATTGCCAAAGCAAGTGAGGTAGATAATATATAAAGTGAAATAAACAATAAAAATTAACAGTAGACATCACACATACAGAAGTTTCAAAACAATAAAGACATTACAAATGTCATATTATATATATACAGTGTTTTAACAATGTACAAATGGTAAAGGACACAAGATAAAATAAATAAGCATAGATATGGGTTGTATTTACAATGGTGCATGTTCTTCACTGGTTAATCTAAGGAAATATTTTCTGTGGCAACAGGTCACATATCTTGCTGCTTTGATGGCACACTGTGGAATTTCACCCAATAGATATGGGAGTTTTTCAAAGTTCGATTTGTTTTCGAATTCTTTGTGGATCTGTGTAATCTAAGGAAATATGTCCCTCTAATATGGTCATACATTGGGCAGGAGGTTATGAAGTGCAGCTCAGTTTCCACCTCATTTTGTGGGCAGTGAGCACATAGCCTGTCTTCTCTTGAGAGCCATGTCTGCCTACGGCAGCCTTTCTCAATAGCAAGGCTATGTAGTCTCTCTCTCTCCCTCTGTAGTCTCTCTCTCTCTCTGTAGTCTCTCTCTCTCTCTCTCTGTAGTCTCTCTCTCTCTCTCTGTAGTCTCTCTCTCTCTCTCTCTCTCTCTGTAGTCTCCCTCTCTCTCTGTAGTCTCTGTCTCTCTCTGTAGTTTCTCTCTATCTGTCTCTCTCTGTAGTCTCTCTCTCTTTAGTCTCTCTCTGTAGTCTGTCTCTCTCGGTAGTCTCTCTCCCTGTCAACTGTGGGACCTTATGTAGACAGGTGTGTGCCTTTCCAAATCAAGACCAATCAAGACCAATACATTGAAATTACCACATTACCACAGAGATTATCTGGTCTGTTGAAACGTCTGGAAAATACCTGGCACCACCCCTACGGCGAAGCATGGCGGCGGCAGCATCATGTTGTGGAGATGTTTTTCAGTGGCAGGGACTGGGAGACTAGTCAGGAATAAAGGAAAGATGAACATAGCAAAGTACAGAGAGATCCTTGATGAAAACTTGCTCCAGAGCGCTCAGGACCTCAGACTGGGGTGAAGGTTCACTTTCCAACAGGTCAATGACCCTAAGTGCACTGCCAATACAACGCAGGAGTGGCTTCGGGACAAGTCTCTGGATGTCCTAGTGGCCCAGCTAGAGCCCAGACAGAGCTTGAGAAGATCTGCAGAGAAGAATGCGAGAAACTCCCCAAATACAGGAGTGCCAAGCTTGCAGCGTCATATCCAAGTAGACTCAAGGCTGTGAAAGGTGCTTCAACAAAGTATTGAGAAAAGGGTCTGAATACTTATGTAAATGTTATATTTCAGTTTTTATTTTTAATACATTTGCCCAAAAAATTCTAAAATCCTCTTTTTTCTTTTGTCATTATGGGGCATTGTGATGTCATTATGGGGTATTGTGATGTCACTATGGGTTATTGTGATGTCATTATGGGGTATTGTGATGTCATTATGGGGTATTGTGATGTCATTATGGGGTATTGTGATGTCATTATGGGGTATTGTGACGTCATTATGGGGTATTGTGATGTCATTATGGGGTATTGTGATGTCATTATGGGGTATTGTGATGTAGATTGATGAGGGGGGAAAAAACTTTTGAAATGTAACAAAATGTGGAAAAAGTCAAGGGGTCTGAATTCTTTCTGAAGGCTGTTTCCTCTTCAGACTGAAGTTCTCCTCTCCTCCCGGAACATTTCTCCATCTTCCTTCTCCTCTCCCTCTTCTGTCTTACCCCTCGCTCTCTCTGAAAATCTTCCTCCTTCCATCTGGATTAACATATTAAAAGTGAGTGTTTCATTTTTTTCCATAAATTTGTTTTGCCCATCAATCCCTCAATTTCGAAACGATCCGATTAGATATAATTCAAGCTGAATCTGCTCTGTGATATGCAGTTATAAAAACACACAGACGCAGACACAGATGCCTCGATTCAGGTTTCGGCCGTAGAGGTAGGAGTGTGTGCCATGGTGAAATTAGAGACGGTCCCTAGGCTGAAATAATTGGACCAATTCATTAAAGCCAGAACCGAAGCCAGATTGTGTCAACTTCCTTGATCTGTTTAACCAACAACAACAAAAAAAGAGATCGGAAATGAGCCTCCCAGAGGCTCATTTCATCTTCCAACTGAGATAGAAGGACTCGCGCTGAACCCTCGGGTCCAGAGCCTCGCCTTTATTACCACATTGTTTCAGCATGCACCTTTCAGCAGAGGGATTCATGGGAGTTTCTCCAAACTGTCACCTAGGGCGCTGGTTTTCATACAGACATATTTCACCCCCTTCTTTCTACAGCTGACAGACAGACTGAGAGAGGTACATTTAGATGATATCTATGTTATTCCTGTCTAGGGAGCAGAGAGAGGAGATGGGAGGGGTGGATGTATAGTCGTTGCTCTGCGTACCAACACATCATGCTTCATCCCACACCACTTAGACCATTGATGCTACCAAAACAAACTGCTTCAGCTCCCATCTTGTTTAAAAAAAATATATATTGTTATATACTTTTTTTAATGTACGGCCTACATTTACTGTAATACATCTACTACTAGTGGCTGGGCCTGCCGAGGACAATCCGCTCTCAAGACGACACACTACTCGAAAGAACTCCAACTGTCCAACTGAACGTCACACTTTTTCTGCCACGGCAACGTGTCTATACATCACATCTCCATTTTGGTTATGGGTTTAAAGATGATAGAGGGAACTGGGAGTCGCCCGCTTGAAATGAAAAGGGGTTTGTCCCCAAAATTATATATAAAAAAAAATGCTTTTGTCTTGTGATTGGCTGCAATAAAAAAATCATAATTCCGTTAAGAGGTCAGAGGATTTCCGCTGTTCCCTTTCAACTTGGCCAGTTGATGTCATTTTTCTTGTGGAAAAAAAGTACAAGCTCATATGTATACCATAGAACCAGGGCGGATATGGGTGACATTTAAGATCAGGCATGGCCAATTACTCACTCATAAATGCTTCAATGACTTGGCCAGTGCCACTTTATTGACTGAGTATTGGTCCTAAATGGAACACTTCATTGTGCACTACATTTGACTATGGGCCCTGGTCGAAAGTAGTGCACTACATTTGACTATGGGCCCTGGTCGAAAGTAGTGCACTACATTTGACTATGGGCCCTGGTCTGGTCTATGGGCCCTGGTCGAAAGTAGTGCACTACATTTGACTATGGGCCCTGGTCGAAATTTAACTATGTGGTCAAAAGTAGTGCACTACATTTGACTATGGGCCCTAGTCGAAAGTAGTGCACTACATTTGACTATGGGCCCTGGTCGAAAGTAGTGCACTACATTTGACTATGTGCCCTGGTCGAAAGTAGTGCACCACATTTGACTATGGGCCCTGGTCGAAAGTAGTGCACTACATTTGACTATGGGCCCTGGTCGAAAGTAGTGCACTACAAAGGGAATTGGTTGCCATTTGGAGAAAGCCTGGGCCATTAAGGTAAACCGAAGTCAGACATCACTGACAGCGATGACATTCTATATAGCATGTACTCTGGGGCTGTTGTTTCCTGGCTGGCTATACATTACACAGCTGTCTATGAAGAGCTCTAAAACTTTTACTTTGTCCTCTTATTTTTTTATAATTGAGTGTATAACACAATATATCCTCTCACTTTGTCCTTACCAATAGGGGGAGCTGCAGCATTTCTAATGATAGTAAGAGAGTCTCTTGGATGAAATGGGTTTTTGCCTACAGCTACTGTAAGGCAGGTGATCACTGTCCTAAGAAACATTCGTTAACATTACGAGGACTTCTCAAGGGTACACTAGTTGACTTCAGCCTGGAACTCAGTCCTTGGGATCTCTCATACATTGTGTTTTTAAAGGAAGTTTTAAAGATCTAGAATCATTGAGTCCGTATGGATTTTCCAAGGATTTCATTAACACTTCTGTTAATCGATTGGTATTAAAATTAGATTTCAATAAATAAATAAATATATATATATATATAATTCTCACATCGTCAAAAGTCTCACAGACTGAGACTGGACGACGTTGAATTTCATTTTATAACATTTAATGAGATGTGTTAAATGCATATTTTACGTCTTGATCATATTAATAGCTATGGACAGTTCAATTCTTAATTTCCAATATATTACATTATAAATTGAAGGGATGGATCGTCAAATCAATAAGTCATGATAAAGTCAAATTATGACTTTTTTTTTTACCAGTTCCATGGTGGATGTAATGCTTAATATAATGAATGAATGATCAGACAAGATGATGTGGGCTGACACTGAAGCCATAACCTCCATAATGTGAACAGATTGCTAAAAGTCATGCCTATATGCATATTGAAAAAAAGCACTGAATCTGCGTGACATTGTTACTCACCTGTGTTGTGTCATGGCACCAAAATATTTTCGGGACTGATCGCCAAATTTCATATTTTATTTTATTTACTTATTCGTCAAATTAAAAATATCTCAATTTTCAATGTACGATTGGCTCACTAGGGGCCAAA